>NW_024424230.1:29870227-29887620 GCF_017311325.1 Ursus maritimus
CCCAGGAACAGAATGAGAAATGACGAGATGAGGATAGAAGCTTAACCCTCTAAATCCAGGAGGAACCTGAACAGGTCACTCATTCTTGGACTTGCTTTCAGGTCCAAACACTAAATACACATTTGTTATGGGATGGTTGTGTACTCCCCAAATTCATATCGTGAAGTCTTAAAGCCTAGCACCTCAGAATGTGACTATATTTGGAAACAGGGGCCCTTAAGGAGAGAAATAAGTTAAAATGATACTGTTGGGTGGGCCCTAATCCAATATGACTGGAGTCCTTACAATAAGAGGAGATTAGAACACACACACACACACCACACACACAAGCAGAGGAAAGACCACGTGAAGACAGGGAAAACAGGGTCATCTGCCAGCCAGAGAGAGGGGACTATGAAGAAACCATACATGCAGACACCTTAACCTAAGGGTTTTAGCCTCCAAAACCATGAGAAAATAGATTTCTGTTGTTTAAGCCACCCCGCCTCTTGTACTTTGTACGGCAGGCTAGCAAACTGATACCCGATTTTAAATAATTTCTATCCATTCATTTAACAAGTACTTATCGAGCATCCACTCTTCATCAGACATTGGGGTAATGTAAAGAAATCAGCAGCAAAAAATCCAGTCTCTGCCCTCATCAAGCTTAGAGTCTAAGGGAGGAGACCCACGTGATCCAGTCACTCGCAGACACGCACGGTTGCGCTTGTGACGTCTGGTGCAAAGAGACTGTGAAACAGGAGGATGCAGCCAGGGAGGTCAGGAAAACCTTCAACAGGAAGGAAAGCATCCTCACAGATGTGAGTCAGGAGTCTGTCCAACAATGAGGGGAGATTGCTCAACAGGCTTCCCGCCTCCTCCCTGACCCCCATTTCAGTCTTTTCTCAACAGTTCCCAGAAGAATCCATTAAAGGCATGTGGCATAGACAGTTCTGAGTTCAGTAACCCATTACGTTCTCCTCCAGGGACAGACAGAAGAACTACTCTGCAGACTCTCTGGGTTCGAGATGACGCCATGTGATCAGTTTCTGTCAATGAAATATGAGCAGAATTGCTGGAC
Source organism: Ursus maritimus (assembly GCF_017311325.1). Classification (NCBI taxonomy): domain Eukaryota; kingdom Metazoa; phylum Chordata; class Mammalia; order Carnivora; family Ursidae; genus Ursus; species Ursus maritimus. The sequence goes on from NW_024424230.1 coordinate 29,871,288, forward strand.
ACAAGTGCCACCCCAAGTGTGGGGACAGCAGAAAAGCCTGGTCTCAAATTGCTTGTTACTAGACTGTGGTGACATAAAAATCCTTCCAGCAGCATGTGAATCGCCCATGACACCATGCATACCTATTCAACTGATGTTTTCTTCTTCAATTTTCCTTTTAAAATGGTTTTTAATGTTTTTTTCCCTTTAAAACAGAAAAATTGAGAAGATGGGGGCTCCTGGATCGCTTAGCCAGTTAGGTGTCGAACTCTCGATTTTGGCTCAGGTCATGATCTGGAGTCCTGCATGGGGCTGCATGCTCAACGGGGAGGCTGCTGGAGATTCTCTCTCCCCCTTTCCCTCTTCCCCTCCCCTCACTCTCTCACTCTCTCCAAAATAAATAAATCTTTAAAAAAAAAAGTTAAAAAATTGAGATCATACAGAAAGACCCCCATGTACCTTATACCCAGTTTCACTGATTATTAACCTCTTATATTAATACTAAGGCCCTTTCCTCAATGATAAATGAACCAATATTGATACACTGTTATTACCTAAAGTCTATACTTTATTCAGGTTTTCTTAGTTTGTTTTCCTCTTTTTTTCTCTTAGTTTTTTCTAATATCCTTCTGCTGTTGCTCCAGGATCCTATCCAGGATACCACTCTATATTTGTTCAGTAGTCCTGTCTCCTAAGGCTCCAATGGCTGTGACAGTTTCTGAGACTTTCCTTGTTTTTGTTGACATTGGCAGTTTTGAGCAGTACTGGCCACGTTATTTTGTAGAAGTCCCTCTATTTTGATCTTTTAGGTTCTTCTCATGATTACACTGTGGTTACATGTTTCAGGGAGAAAGTTCACAGAGGTAAAGTATCATTTTCCTCATACCATATCAAGAATATATGCTAGCAACATGACGTCACTGCTTCTGTTCACCTTGATCACTTGGCTGAGAGAGCGTCTCCGAGGCTCCTCTACTGTGTGATTACCCTCCTGCCCTCTTCCATCCCGTGCTCTTCAGGAGGAAGTTACCATGCACAGCCCACAGTTAAGAAGTGAGGAGCTGGGCTCTACCACCTTGAGGGGAGAGCATCTATCTCAATTTCTTCAAATTCTTTGCAAGGGAGATTTGTCTCTCCTCCCAGATTTACTTATTCATTATTTCTTCATAACACAATGGACTCATAAACATTTAATACTTTGACTTTCAATCTAATATTACTTTATGCTTATTTTTATTTTTTTATCTTACTTTTTATTACTTTATTGCTTAAAGGGTGGTGAAGTCTCCAATCATAAGAGTGGCATTATCTATTTCTCCTTTCAAATCTATCAGTTTTTGCCTCATGTATTTTGACACCCTATTTTTTTTTTAAGATTTTATTTATTTATTTATTTGACAGAGAGAGGGAGAGGGCGTGCATAAGCAGGCAGAGCAGCAGGCAGGCGGATAGGAAGAAGCAGGCTCCACTGAGTAGAGAGCCTGATGTGGGGATTGATCCCAGGACCTTGGGATCATGACCTGTGCCAAAGGCAGACACTTAACCAACTAGCCATCCAGGCACCCTGACACTCTATTGTTAAGTACATGTACCTTTAGGATTATTATGTCTTCTTGGAGAACTGACCCCTTCATTATTATGTAATTCCTCTTTTACCCTGATAACTTGCTTATTTCAAAAGTCTCCTCAGTTTGAAATTAATACAGCTACTCTAGCTCTATTGAGATTAGCATTAGCATAGTGTAGCTTTCTCTATCCCTTTACTTTTCACCAGAGTCTTTGTATTTACAGTGGGTTTCTTGTACTCCACTCAGTAACCGTGGTTTTTCTTTTCTTTCCATAAAAATGCCTCTTATTTAATAGTTAATTACTTGAAATATAGAACTAACTTTGGGAATGCACCCACATCACCACCTCCTGAAATTAGTTTACCTGAACCTACCGGTTGTCATGACTAACAAGTGGTGTTGAGGTAGAATAAATTGCCAGCTCAAGTTGTTTGTATTTGAAACTTTCAGAGGATGAAACTCTAGGGAGCCAGGGCAGGCTGCCTGCAAAATGTTAAACTACTGCATATTATTTTGATTTAAAGATGTTAAAAATAGAACCACCCTATGATCCAGCAATTGCTCTACTGATTGTTTACCCAAGGGATACAAAAATACAGATTCAAGGGGATACATGCACCCCAATGTTTATAGCAGTGTTATCAACAATAGCCAAAGTATGGTAAGAGCCCAAAAGTCCATCAGTTGGTGAATGGATACAGAAGAAGTGGTATATATACACAATGGAATATTACTCAGCCATCAAAAAGAATGAAATCTTGCCATTTGCAATGATGTGGATGTTAGAGTGTAACCCAAGTAAGTCAGAGAAAGACAAATACCATATGATCTATCTCACTCAAATGTGGAATTTAAGAAAGAAAACAGATGAACATATGGGAGGGGGGGTAAGATAAAAAGGAGAGAGGGGAACAAACTGTAAGAGACTCTTAATGATTGAGAACAAACTGAGGATTGATGGAAGGAGATGTGTTGGGGATGCACTGGATGGCCGATGGGTATTAAGGAGGGCACTTGTTATGATGAGCACTGGGTATTGTATATAAGTGATGAATCATCGAATGCTGTTCCTGAAACCAATATTGCACTGTATAGTAACTATCTAAAATTTAAATTAAAAAAAACAACAAAAAAACCCAAAATAAAGTTACTTTGTAAATGGCCAGTGCAAGAAGAAATATCTGACCCTCCCTTGTCTCCAAAAAGCAGGAAATAAATCTTCCATGTGAAATGTGCCCTCACCTTCTCTGCACCAGGAGGTAGTCAGACATCCTTATCACCTGAGTTAAGGGATTCAGGGCCAAAATGTCCATATAAACAAAGCTTGTTACTTTTACTAATTTACTACCCCAGCCCAAATCTTGTTAAGAATGCCTTACTAATTGAAGCTCCTGAATGTAAGACACAATTGTCCTGTAAATTCCTCACAGATTTATGTTTGTCTAAGATGTACAAAAACTGCCCACCTTGGCAATTCTTTGGGTCTCAATGTCATTACTGGGCCTCTGTGCACACTTAACAAAACTTTTTTTTCTCCGTTAAAGAGAAAAATAATAAAGTGAGTTTCTTGTAGATGTTGTAAGGTTGGGTCTTATTTTCTTATCTCTGTCTTTTAACTGGTCTATTTAGATATTTCACATTTAATGTATTTATTTATATACTTAATACCTGTTTTCTATTTGCTGCATTTATTCTTTCTCTTTCTGCCTTCTGTAGTTTTGAGGATTTTGTATTATTTTTCTTTCATCTGTTAGCATCTTAGTTATACTCTTTTGTTCATTTTCCCCGCAATCTCAGTTCTTTGACAAGCCCAAGAAAACTTGTTCATTATCAGACTGTTCAAACTTTTTCTTGTTTTATTATTATTTTTAAAGATTTTATTTATTTATTTGACAGAGATAGAGACAGCCAGTGAGAGAGGGAACACAAGCAGGGGGAGTGGGACAGGAAGCAGCAGGCTCCCAGGGGAGGAGCCTGATGTGGGGCTCGATCCCATAACGCCGGGATCTCGCCCTGAGCCGAAGGCAGACGCTTAACCGCTGTGCCACCCAGGCGCCCCAACTTTTTCTTGTTTTAAAGATGGGTGTGATGAATTCCAAGCTTTTTACACGTCAAAGTTGGAACCAGAATTACTGATTTTTTCCCAGCAAAAATTTCTTGATGAAAGAAGCCATGTTTAGATTTATACTCTGGTGTAAACTCTTTGTTGTTGTCACAACCAGTGCTATATACCACTTCCTAGCCTGCCCTGCAAAACTGATCAAATATGATTTATCACATTACAATAATGCAGATAAATATATTTGTGATCTAGTTTGCTGCAATATGTGACTAGCTTGTGTTCCCCAAAAGGCTCTTGGGAATTAGATACAAGTCAGGAACATTTAATTTGGGAGAAGGCTGACTAGAGGAGGAGAAATCATGGCAAATAATATATAAGTCTGGAACAATGGACATTCCTAAGAAGAGGCAGTGGCCCGATGTAGAGAAAGAAATAATACAGTATCACATATAGCCTTGCCTACTTCTAAAATATAACAGAGACCTTCGTTAACAGCTGACACTGAGGTTCTGTGTGCTAGCAGAACATTCTACGTGGAGATAGCATCCCAGGGGCTAATGGTTTCATTCATGCTCTCATTTGTTAAGTTGTCCAGGGAAATTATAAATAAAAATACCTATTCCTAGATTTTAAAATTGATTAATCACTCATGAATCATTTCTTTCAAATAACTGTGCTACTGAGTCTACAACTCTATAAGAGGCATGTAGCCAGCCTTATCTTTGTAAGTGAAGGTCATTGGATTCAAGGGACATTCCACTCCAGACTGGGAGGCTGTGGCCAATCCAAGGTTCCTGCTGCAGCTTTCAGGCAGTTTGATTAGTAGCTCTACATCCCAGGCCAGGCCCCTCTTCGTGGAATTATCTCTTAGCCAGTTCTTCCACACCCCCCTGCCTGTTCAGCACTACTTCCCCTCTACCTGCCTCCTCTGCTCCAGGTGACCTGGTTTTCTCACTAATCCATGAACCAGTTACCCTCATTCCCACTGCAGCTATCTATTCACATTCCTAACCTGAACCAAAATCTCTTCTCTCCTCCATTCATATTCTTTCATTGTGTACTGTTTATTCCAAGTTCTGTCTTCTATATAAAACCTCTGGGATTGTCCCAGCCCATAAAAATGGCCAACAAGTACTGGGCATGCGCTGTCTGAGAATATTACACTTTTCAGTGGACTTAATGTGCACAGCAGCTCTAAGAGTTGACACCATTATCTCTATTTGACAGATAAGGATACGGAGGCAAGTGAAGGCCAAGAGTGGAGCCACAGAGCTAGTGAACGGTGGATGCAGGGTTTGAAACTGGACAGTCGGGCTCCAGGGCTCCTGTATGTACCTCTACATGATAGCGGATCTTACCATACTGATTTCCCACTTCATTCTTACTGTCAGTAATGTATTTTTAGAATTTCATTAGCCCTTAGTTTTATAGCTGAATGTCTCACCTCATAGAATATAGCCAGTACCAGAACTGGGACCATGTTTCATATATTTCTGTATTTTACCCAGTATATAACACAGAACCAGGCTCACAGTCACTACCAAATAAATATATTTTGGCTGATCAGTTATTCTTACTCTGGATTATTCAATTTCTAATCCATCCAGGCAAATAATCAAAATGATAAATACAACATGACACATGTAAATGGCATTACCATCTGTATATACCTAAAATACATATTCCTGCATATTTAATAGGCCTCAAGGAAATAGGACTTAAACACGACCACCATCGCAACAAAAAGACTTTACATCAACATCCATAACCATGGCTGAGAAAGAAAGTATATGGAATGTTCTAATATTTCCCCCCTTGACTCTGAAAGGGTGAGAGCCCTCATAGGCCCAGCCTCAATTTTATTCTTCCCTTCATACAATGTCACATAGGACTTCATGGAATGAGTCAAACTTGGGCATTTTGCAAAGACAAGTGTAGACTCCAGACACCACCCAGCCAACAATTACAATGTGTATGTTCTGTGTGACTTTGGCCAGAGTCTTGAAACTTCAGGTTCCTTGGAACTCAGTATTCTCACTTAAAACTGGAGTTCATAAGCTACCCTAACTCATGGACCAGCAAAGAGGAATTTAAAACACATGTGCTTAAATACACTGACAACAGTTTAAAGCATTAATGACAAGAAACAAACAAGTACAGACCCATTTCGTAAGTATAAAACCCTGGCAAAGAACACGGACCAACACTGCCCAGTCTATACCTGTATTATAAGGTGATCTCTGACACATGGAGTCCTCATGTTCAACTCTTGGAGCGCTCAGCGTCTCCCAATCCAGGAGGGAGAATCCTGTTTTAAGTTTCTTTTTTTCTTCCCCCAGGAGACTAAAACTAACTGTATACATGTAAGTGGGGAAATTTTTTTTAAAAAATCACTTTTCCAAACTCTGAGCCCCTCTTTCTTTACCTCAAACCTTTCGAACATGTAGAATGACTGTTTCCATATATATGATTCACAAAATATAGGAAGGAAGCCCATGATATCAGCACATTCTAGCTTCCTAACAAAAGTTCTCTAATCCCCAAATCCCATGATCATTGCTTTGCATAGTAAATGATGTTAACGGTGTTGTAATTAAATATGTAAACTACTGGCTTAGAAGATGCGGACTTTCACTGGATTCTAAATCATTAGCTAATAAAAGTTATCTAAACCCACACACATATCCAGCATTTTCAGAAGAAGGTATTAATTTTCCAATTTATTAGGAAATGTAAATGTTGATGCACACCTGATGTTATCATTAGTTTTCACAAATGTCTCTTATGATACAATACTGATCATCTAGAAAGGATAAGAACTTCAAGAACAATTTTCATCCTGCCTCTACATTTTTCAGACCATGCTGTCTGAAACACATTGACTGACATGGCCACAGATATAAAGCCCAGCTCTCATGCTGTAGGACAGAAAGAAAACTAAGCGCTTCAGAAAACTTCAAATTTTCATCTTTTGTTTGATAATCACTGCAAGCTGTCTTTGTATGTGAATTTCAAGGCCAAGTGGGCACTTATTAAGTTTATTCAGGCCAATAAAATCAACACTGTGAGAAATAATAAAATCAGTCAACAGTATCATGTGCTATTTTTTTTAACCTCAATTATCTGAATAATTGCCTCAATTCTCCACTTAGATATTAGCAATGTCTTACAATAGTGAGATAGTAAAAGGGTAGAAGGGGATTAGAGGAGAATGAGATGTTGCCAGAAAATGGAAATGGACATCAAGTGTTTTAATATTGTTTTTGCATTCAGGTAATTAAAAAAAATCAAGATTAGTGTCCTAATGACAACTATTAATAACTCTCTTGTTCTAACAATTTTTTTTCCCCAGGAAGTATCATGTGTCATGGTAAGATTCTTATGTGGCCAAAACCCTGAATTCTCAAGATGGTAGGTAGTTTTCCCTGTGCCAAATACTCTAAAAAGCAAATCTTGGAAGCCAAGTGATTCTATAAACAAATGGGGATAACCACAATTTAAGAATTTGAGTACTCACGCATATGCTTCAAATGATTTATAAATCCTTATTTTCAGATGTATATGTTTTTAGAATATGCAGTTTGAGTTCCTGGCCAATGGAAGTTGACTTGAGTAGACAGTTAGGAGTGGTTTGATACAGCTTTTCCCCTTGAGTTTGCAGCTGAGATCCCTACCGAAGGATATTAGATGTCTTTTCATCATATGTTAACAATTTCAAATTTGCCACAGAGTTCTCTTCACACACTTCTTCCTCTTGTTCCTTTCCTGGCCTTGCAATGGTGCAATGAGTTCTAGTTTTAGGGAGTGAAGCAACTCTCTTTCTGGAGTTCCTCACTCACCCCATTCTCCTTGCCATGACAGTAAAAGAGGTCCTCCTGCAGGACATTCTCTGGGGCAGAGGATACTCTACCAACCCTTCTCTTGGGTAGATGTCAGGATATCATTCACAGAGGCTTCTCAATCTCCTTTTCCTCCCTCACTGGAACAACACATATAACCCAATGGACTTCCCATAGCATCTATCAAGTTGGGGAAGGGAAAGAAGTGTTATAGAATGCTCCTTTCTTAGTGATCATAGGTTTTTACTCTTATTTTCTCCTAGGACAGATACTGGGGGTAGAGTGGGAGGATACTGAGAACAAATTGATCTCAATAAGTTTTGTGGGTCTCACTTTAAAGACATACATACAAGAAAAGTACTCAAATCACACACAATTTTCAAGAAAAGTACACCAGTAATAATACCATAATTTTCAAATAAGTGAACATACTCATATAGTTAGGACACATATCAAGAAACAGAACATAATCAGACTATGGAAGGTATCACCCTGCTTATGTCCGCTTCTCATCATTAGGCATCTCCTACCCAGACTAAGGGAACCAACTATCCTATCTTCTAATTCTAGAGATTAATTTCATCTCTGTCACTCATTAATATGTCTGTGAGATTCATCCACACTGTTCCATGTGTTCATTTTAGTTACCGTACAGTATTCCATTTGTGAATATATGACAACGTATTTATCCATTCTACCATTATACTCTTACTTGAGTAGCTTTTCTGAGAGGATTATCAATAGAGTTGTTGTGATTAATTCTCTTACATGTCTTTTGATGGCTATGAGCACTCATTTCATTTGAATATACAGGTATATTTGCTGGGTCACAGGGTATGCATATGTTTAGCTTTAGCAGATATTCTAAAACTATTTTCCAAAGTATCTGTATCAGTTTACATTCCTACTAGCAATGCCTGAGAAATTTAGTCCCTTCATATTTCTACCAGCAGTTTGATGCTCTTTATTTCATTTTGTTGTGTTGAATTTTGATATATTGCATTATGGTTTTAATTTACATTTCCCTATGATTAATTTTTGTGTCTTTACTGACCATTTAGATATTCTCTTTTATTAGATGCCTATACAAGTATTTTGTCCAGTTCTATGTTGAGTTGATTTTTAAAAGTGATTGTTAGAAATTCTTTCTACATTCTGGCTATGAATCCGTTGTTGAGCATATGCTTTGTGACGATCCTTTCCCCCTCCTACTGGACTGCCTTTTCACTTTTTTTTTAAGGTTTTATTTATTTGAGAGAGAGAGAGCGTGCATGAGCAGAGGGAGGGCAGAGGGAAAGGGAAAAGCAGACTCCCTGCTGAGCAGGGAGCTGAATGTGGGACTCAATCCCAGGACTCCAGGATCATGACCTGAGCTAAAGGCGGAGGCTTAACCGACTGAGCCACCTAGGCGCCCTGCCTTTTCACTCTTAATGATGTCTGTAGATGAACATGATTTTTATATTTCTATAATTAGCCCTTTTGTATTAAGAAATTTGTTTATTACAAGGTCATGATGATATTTTTCTCATGTTTTCTTCTAAAAGCTTTATAGTTTTACCTTTCATATTTAAATCTGCAATCCATCCCAAATTGGACTTGGGGGTATGTTATGATTCACTCTATTGGTGCTCATAAATTGAGTTCATGAAGTTCAATGATTAATTTCCCAAAGAGCTGTTTTTAACCTTTTAATCTTTATTTCCAAAAAAATATTTTTAACTCTAATACAATTAATTTTTACAGTACAGATATAGTTATTATTAAAGATATCTTGTTCTCTGTTGAGTTACTTTTGTATTTTTTTTTTTACCTCACCTACTTTTTTGGTCAAATTTTCACAAATCTAAGTTTTAATAAGACTTTAGTCTTTTCAGTAAATATATTTAAAATTGCATAGTTTCAATTATTGTCACTTTAAATATTATTTATTTACAAATCACATAAAGAGTAATAGCTTGTTTTATTTGTTAACATGGGAAACCTGGAAGTTTTCTTCAACAAGGAAGAACAGAAAGAGACAAGGTAGGGTTGAAGAGTTAGAGACACAGCCTCACATGACTGTTTCCACACAAGTGATGCACAGCAGAGATTCAACATTCTTGAGAACACAACGAGTCAAAACATTGGGATATACACCCCACTCCACGCCCAGGACAAGCCAATTCAGTCTTCTACTTAGGAGTTCTTAAAAGACATTCTAGTGTCTGTCCTACCTCTACTGAGGACACCTGATATGTAGGCACTCCTTTCAACTTGGAGGATTTAGTTTTTTAACCCAGCACTAAAACAATAGTATATAAAACATGTGAAATCATTTAACATAACAGTTAACTCTGATATCTTGCAGATGTCTATTTTAGTGTCTAGAGACTATATAATTATATATATATAATTATATATATATAGAGAGAGACTATATATATATAAAATTTTTTTCCTTTTCTTCTCTCTGGAAGAACATTCTTAAATGGATTGGAACTTGCCTAGTGAAGTGTACAAGGATTCACTGATGAATTAATGGAATTCATTTAAAACAGCCTGAGTGAGAGATGGCCATGGCTTCTTGGATCTGATTCTAACAGCTTCTGAATTTAAAAATAATGCTGGTATTTCAGAGAAAACTTAGGGAGCCTGAAGGACTGTATTCATAAGGGTGTGGAAAGAGTGGGAATAAAATTGTCCAAAAGCCAATTCAGTATTCAAAGTGTCTAAGTTTCTTTCCTAATTTCCTTCAAAATGATGTGTACTCTTTCTCCAGCACTTCTTGACTACCCTCCTTTTTCTGGATCCTTCTGCATGGCACTCTACAGCACAGCAGTCAACAATTATATATTAATTAGTTTGATGATTATTTCCCATATATTAATCCTATCTCTATGTTGTATGCCCCTTGAGGACAAGTACGGATGCCATGATACAAATATAATAGGGTAGCTACATTCTTTGAGTGGCTTTAGGGGACTTTGAAAAGTATTATTTTCTACCCTAAATATATTCCCTTCTTTTATTTAAATGTCTGAGATTCCATTTCCATAAACCAAAGCTCTTCATTACAGTTAGCAATACACCTTAAAATGAGAGTGATGTACTCATCCTGAAGTACCAATAATACTTTGAAAGCCTATTTGGACAGCAATCTGAATAGGGCAAACGGATAAGGGATCTTGAAGCAGGTTTATCTCCTGAAGAGGATCTCAGAAAGGTTGGGATGCATCAGAGAGACTGTCCCAAGGACACACACAAAAAGGAGTTTGAACGAGAACCTAGGTGGTCAAGAGGAATTTTATTTAAATACGATTTTGCTGAGAAGCTAGTCCTAAGGGTAGCGATTGTATGCTACACTTCATTATGCAACCCCCCACAGTATTTCACATTTTAATTTTTGACTGACAAATTGAGTGCAGCTATCACTGAAATAATTATAGCATGTGAATTTACAGATAATCAAGTAACTTTTTGTCAGATAAGAAACATCTTCAAATTATGGCTGTTATAATTGGGTTAATACATTCTCATTATTGTGCAATATGCCAAAATAAGTTTGTTTAAAAAAATAGCATTACAAGCCTTTCCTTCCTAACAGACTGGGAAGACACTACTTCTCATTCTGAGCATTGCCTCTGCTCCCCAATAATGAACGTAAAAGGAAGTGGTTACATAGATTTATGATGTGATTTCATGGCATTATGGTGAATACTCATAACTATGGGACCTTGTAGAAAGCGGGACCTGATATTTAACTCAAGCAATCTGGACCCTATCCCTCTATGGGAAAGCATATATTTTCTTGTAGCTTAAGGCCATCTAGAAGAACAGATACACACGGCATGAATGTTGTAACATTTTGTGAGGGTGTGTGCAGAAATTTATCTCTTCCAGTCATTCCTGGCATCATTTTTCACCATTGAAAAGCTCTATCCTTGTTATGCGATACCCTGTTTCTAGCTATAAAAATGAGAAATGTTTTTTTTCCCTCCAGAAATGTTTGATTAAAAAAAAACAAGCAACTTGCTGTCAAGTTTTGGTTTTCAGATACAAATTGTGCATTTTACAACTTCACCCAAATAAATGTTATTTTTCCCAAGAGGTCACTGTTCTGAAATGCATAAACAAGAGTCATTGATGCCATAAAATTAGTTGGTACTTTTTAGAAAAGTAAAGGGAGAAAAAGCCTTAAAGATATCCAAATAATCTTATTGTCTCTATTTTCTACTTCCAAAGCTAATCACTATGAATTATGGAAAGAACACATGTAACACCCAGAAGATGTATGTTCAAGACAACCTTTTTTTCTCAGGCTTTTTCTTTCTGCCCTTCTATCATGGTATAAATAGATACCAAGCACTATCATTCTAATTTCTCAGCTTGGAGTCGCTCACGCCCCCACCCCCGCTTCTATATTCTTGAAATATCTCTTGAAAAGACTGTGAAGAAGTCCGTCAAACCAATCTCAGTACCTTCATGAAGAGTCACAAAGGCAAGTTTGGTAGTATTTATACAAGATCTACCCAGCTAGGGGCACCTGGGTGGCTCAGCCCATTAACATCTGACTCTTGGTTTCAGCTCAGGTCATGATCTCATGGGTTGTGGGATCAAGCACTTGTGGAGTGCCCAGAACACTCTTCCTCCCCTCACCACCTATATAACTCCTACTCATGCAGCAGGAAGTCTGCTTGAGTATTCTCTCCCTCTGTCCCTCCCCTCACTTATGTACCCCTGTGCGCACATGCTCTAAACTAATATTTAAAAGAAAAAAAGATCTACCCAGAAGATATCTTCTGTTTGTACCACAAGGATTTTAAAATGTAAGTACACAATCAACATTTAAAATTGGGAGAGTACACGTACACTCACACACACACACACGGCAGCTTTCTGAATGCACTTGACCAACAGAACATTCTTTCCATGGAGAGCCCAAATTCTGGTATGAGACAATCAACCTCCAATTCCCACCCTCTGCTCTTTAACCATTTCTATGGTTGAATCTCTGGAGACGCTTGAGCCCTCCATTCCCAAGATGCAAAAGATCACTAGCCATATGGCTCACCCCGTATCTGTGTAACATTTAATCCTACATTTGATGCCCCTGACCCACTTAGGATGCCCTCCTGTTGGCCCGGCATTAATGTGACTCTTTAAGCCCCCACCTTCACTCAAGAATTTGCCTGAATTTAGGCAGTGCCACATAAGCAGTACTTGATCAAGCTCTACCATGCACAGGACCAAGGACAGTGCTCCAGCTGGACGTTTTACCAAAGTCATCACAAGTTAATTCATAAGTTAGAAGGCAGGGTGAGTCATCAATCTTGCACCAGGTAAAAAACGTTTTGTTGACTCTAGAATCCCTTTCTTTTCCCCTTTTCCTTAGGGAAATCTTGTCCCCATCCTCCAGGCATCCTGCCCTGACAACTGGGAGGAGCAAAGAACCCAGGTGACTCTCCCTTTCACTTTCAGGGAAGCTGCTGGAAACCTGGAGTTTCCTTGAGAACAGGAATAGCCTCTTCCTTCCTGGGTACCGAGCACATGGGCAGGAACACTGTGCATGAGTACTGAATGAACAAGTGAGGAAATGAAGGCCAGGCTACATGGCCGCCTGAGCTGAACTTAGCTGAGTCATTGAAGCAGGACTGGAGTTAGCAGGAAGTACAGCAGGGGTGATTTAATGAGAAATGGTCAGTGTTCAGAAACAAGTATTCCACTATTTATCACTGTCTTAAAAATCTTTCCTCAGAACCATTTTTAAGAATCCAGCATAATGAAATGCCCTAATGAGAGGTATTTCTTTAAGTTAATCTTTTTTTTCCTTTTGGCAGAATTTCATCATTGGAGTGACTTCTAATGATAAAAGCTAAGGAGCACCAGAGAATTTATCCCACAATAGGCATATGGGAAGATAAAAGGGAATAGGGGCCAGGTTTTGCAATGTTGGTAGAACCCACATAAATGAATTTTATTACACAATGAAAACTCACAAAATCATACAGAGAAGAGATATTAAATTTATCTTCTTCTCCCTCATGAGAGCACAGCCTATCCCATCCCCAGCATAAGGGACTATCCCAAGACCAGCTCACTCATTAGTTGCCCACAGATGATGCTGGTCCTCATCCTGTGTTCTTTCTTCAACATTTCCATTAGCAGATAGTATTTTCTTCCCCACCTACTAAATATTTAACTGATCAGTGGCTTGAGACTCATTTTCCCAGTGTCACTTTATAGGAGGCCTTTGCACCAACTCTTGCCTGAAGAATAAGCTTACTTTTCCTTCTGATGGGTACAATCGCCCAGGCTCTGCTCCTGTGAGGAAGAACTGGCACTAAGAATTGGGGGTTGGGGGTTGACATTCACTGGGTAGGCAAGAGAAGGCAGCCTGACGGTGCTGCAGGGAAACTGAACTAATTCAAAACCTCATTATCTGGTCATTTCTTGATACTTGTGCCTAAACTTCATCATGGAGTGTGTGTGTGTGCGCACGCACAAGCACGCGCACACACACGCACGCGCGCGCGCGCACACACACACACACACACACACACACACACCAATATCTATATATCTATATCCATGCAGAAAGAGAGAGAGATTTTTATGGAGTCACCTAACAGGGAGATGAAGCTTAGAGGAGAATGTGTAAGAATATTGGGGGGGAAAAACACCACAAAACAAAAAACAACCGTGGAAGTAAGAAGGAAAAAAACCACATGGAGCATTGTAAATCTATTTAAAAACAAATTCTAAATGTCACACTATACATCATCCTGTAATGGATCTCCTGCTGTGTCCTTCACGGTCTCCTTCCCGCTTTGGCCCCATTCTAGCCAGCATCGGCCACGGAATAATATCTGTATATGTTTTTCTACCAGCAGCCCTGAACAAATGGTCGTGGTGGTAATTTCCCAATTTGCATTTTAGAATCAAGGAAGAGTGTGTCTTTGGCAAAACGGAATTAAGCTAACATCCTTGTTGGCCCTGACAGCCTCTTGGATCTCTGTTGCTCTCAGTTCAGATGCTTCCTTGGGCTGCTGTCCTTCCCGAGGTGGTCAGCGTCCACCCTATCCTTTCTGTTCACTGTCACATCTGCTTTCTGCAAAGCATCAGGAATTCATTCACACTGACACATGAGCAGCTAAGGGTAGCTTTTAGCGGATTGCTTAGACAAACAAAATAGCGAAGGGCTGACTAGTGAAATTGCAAGTAGCAATGATCAAGTGAGATGTACGCATGAAGAGGGTCGGGCAGAGATCCGGGCAGGGGTTTGAGAGAAGTGCCCCTTCCCTGGGAAAGCATCCTACAAAGTTCAGCCATTCATTCTTGGGCCAGACCATTCTGCTTAAATGGAGAAGAAGGAGGGAGGTGGTAGACAGAACCACCATTCCAGAACCATCAGGGAGATCAGTGATCCTCTCTATTGTCTCTTAGGCGTGGCTCCACAAAGGCCAGAACTGGACTGAAGCACAAACAGTAAAATCAGAAGTTAACACACAGTTGTCTTATTAAAACTCAAAGTAGATGTGCAATCTATTCAAGAGGTAGAAGTCATTACTTTCTCAGATTAAAAAAAAAAAAAAACGGGGGGGGGGGAGAGAAGGAATATAAGGGCTCCTGTGCTTATGTCTTTTGACACAGACTTTGTTTTTAGCTCTGGCCCTTGTCTGATGAAAAGAGGTTGGGGTATGGGATTGGCAAAGGAGAAGCTTTCTAAGAAAGAAGAAGGCATGAGCAGGCATCAATAATAGATAAATGGGACCAGCACAGGCCAGTGCATTGCAGCCCTAGACCTCTAACAAGACCCCACATAACAGGCAACCCTTTAATAAGAGGCATCTTGTTTTCACTGAGCCTCCAGACAGGGAGCAGAGGCAAGAAGTTCATTGCATACTGTTTTCTTAGCTCCACACTTTCCATGGGGCCATCATTACCTCCTGCTAGCCTCTCCAATGCAAGTCTGCGTTTGGGGATTTGAAGGGGGCAGGCGGCATACAGTCTTAATATTTTTTATTAAAAATCAACTAAAAACATAAAAGGAGAGGCAGCCTGAAAAGCTTCTTCATGGCAGGGGGTCCATCTCTTAGAAAAAAAATGACCATCTATTGCTTTGTCTTGTGTCTTCCCCATTAGAGGCTCCTGGAGTGCTCCCTGGCATCATCTGTAATCACACATCCTCAGAAGAACTCTGAAAGAGTGATTTTTGTCTTTAATGAAAAAGATCGAGGCCACTGGAGAGGGGAGGGGAGGAGAGGGAGAAGCTGGTGTGTGTGTTTGATGAGCAGACAGAAAGAATAGGGTATTCTTAAACTTCATGTCACATATACATATGTGGAATAAGCTAACCCATTAAAATTTTAATTCTGTACTTTCAAAGAGGTTTCACTGAAAATACTAGGTAAATATATTTCCATTTCTGGTGAACATTCTATATAACAGCACATTAGTAAACTGAATTTCCAAATAGCTTGTATTAGGGGACAAAGCTTCTCCCACTGATGACATTTTGAAAGGGGCTTTGCAAACATCTCTGTCTTCTGTCTTCATTATATATCTATAATATCTAGTAGCGGAGGACTTGGGTAGCTCATCACTGCTAATAATGGTAATGTGGTAATTCAACATAAGTGATCTTTTCTTTTCTCCAATGTCTCCTTCTCAGCTCCAGATTCATTATATTAAATGGGCTAATCCCTTTTATCCCTGTGACTGAGCCCTGTTTATTCATTTATTCATCAATGCATATTTATGAACAGGTCCTGAGTATTCAATTGTGAACAAAACAGAAATGGATGCTAACTTCATAAAGTTGATATTTGAGTTGGGAAGACAGGCAATAAAAAAATAAATGAGCATAAATGAGTGTGTGTTTTGTGTGTGTGTGTGTGTGTGTGTGT
>NW_024424230.1:29887630-29919079 GCF_017311325.1 Ursus maritimus
TATATATATATATATATATATATATATATATATATATATATATATATGCTGCGATAGGTTACACAAGGGAAAAGGACCAGGTGTCATAAGAAAGACAAACAGGAACAGAGACAACTATTACAGATTTGGGGGATGGGTGGTCAGACGAGCCTCTCTGGAAGATGGAAAAGAGCCGGAGGGAAAGTATTCTAGAGACAAAGCAGGTATGTAAAGATCCCAAGTCTGGCTTTCATCTTGTTCTAGTATCTTCCCCTTCCTACTTTGCTTTTGTTCTTCCCTTTCTGTTGGCCAAAAGGGACTGGACTTAGATCTGGAAACCAGCAGTACGTATGGGCTTTACTTCTTACCTGCAGAGTCCTCTGTATGTGTCTGCTTAGACACTGTCTCCTTGACTAGACTTTATTGTGTCCCTAATGATTCTGCTCCCAATTCCAATGTGTGGATTTCTTCCCCCACACCATCAAGAGATTCTCTTTTACCAGCAGGTGTTCTACAATTTACCTCAGTTCTGACATGATCTACTTACCTGGAGACAGCATCAGATGTCACAGGTTAAGGGCCCACTCCTAGAAGACTGCTCCCACTTAAGATGCCAATTTCAAGTCCAGGTTGTTACCTATAATCCTGACCAACTGGCTATCAATCAGAGCTTCCCACGACTCCTTCCCTGCGTTGGATTAATTGGCTACAGTGGCTCACAGAACTCATAGAAACATTTTACTTGCTTGATTACCGGTTTAAAGGATACAAATCAGGAACAGCCAGATGGAAGAGATGCATGGGGCAAGGTATGTGGGAAGGGAAACAAAGCTTCCATGCTGTTTCTACGTAAGCCACTCTCTTTGAATCTCCACATGTTCACCAACCCAGAAGCTCTCTGAAGCCCAGCTTTTGGGGGTTTTTATGGAGGCTTCACTAAATAGGTGTCATTGATTATACCATTAGCTATTGGTGACTGAATTCAATTTCCAACCCCTCTGCCCTCCCTGGACATTCTTGCCATCTGTACCCTCATTCCACCAACAGGACCTAGCTAGCACCTAATTATGTCCACTGAAACCACAAATACCGTGTCTTTAAATCAAGTCAAAGAGTGACAGGGTGTTTATTAGCATGGGCTCTGGAGTCTGGCTTCTGACTCTGAATACTGGCTCAGCTATTTATTGGTTGTGTGACCTCAGGAAAAATAAAAATTTTTTTCTCCCTTGATCTTCTCAACTGTAAAATGGGGTCATAGTGTTTACCTCACAGAGAAGTTAGAAGGATCAAAGAAAAATACACATAAAATACTTAAAATGGCACATGGAACACTGAAAATATTATCTAGAGCTGCAAAAGGAAATAAATTGGTAACTGGTTATGAAATCCAGCATCTATATTAGGAGGCTTAGCCCAAGAAGCATAAAATACTAGACTGTAAATACTAAAAATCTAGACGTAAGATTAGAATGGGTCCTCATTAAGGCTGAACTTTTAATGAATTTAGTGCCATAATTTTCCTTACATTTTTTTCTTTTTTTAAAGATTTTGTTTATTTATTTGAGAGAGAGCGAGCAAGAGCAAAAGAGAGCACAAGCGTGGGGGGAAGGGGAAGGGGGAGAGAGAGAAGCAGACTCCCCACTGAGCAGGGAGCCCAATGCAGGACTCAGTCCCAGGACCCTGGGATCATGACCTGAGCCGAAGGCAGATGCTTTGCCGACTGAGCCACCCAGGTGTCCTTCCTTACATTTTCTCTAATCTGAAGCAGGAGTAATACCACTTTGTATGGCAGGACTGAGCAGGGGCCAGCTGTCCTTGACTCCTGGAAAGGAGATATGTGGGGGTCCGACAAACTAAAGAGATGATTCCCCACTGTGGGTTCTACCCTTACCCTGTTTTCCTTTCATTGTCAAGAGAGGTTTGGACTGGATGATCCCTCATACAGTTCTAGACACTCAACAATGCCAAATTTCTGTGCTTACAGCTTTGAATAATCCAAATGTGAAATGGCTGCTTCCTGAAAGGACCTCATTTATCCCTTAAAGATGCACGACAGAGACAAATAAGAATCTAAGCAGCAACATCTGACAATAATGCACAACTCTATGTGAATTTATTACACGAACAACAAATGGATCATATTGTGATACGGGACGACTTCCTGTAGGACATGGAAATTAGATCAAGGCACAAAAGCCATAAGTTTAGGCTATTTGCTTTCCCAAAAGCACACTGCCAGTTTGAAATGCTGCTTGCATAGGCACATGATTGCCAGCTCCAGCCAGCTCCAGATTCCTGTCATTAGTAATAAATGACCATGGCAGTCTTGGAAATGAATAGCATCCAGACTTATAAGATGGCTCTATTCCAGATGATGTTTGTTTATGTGCAGCAATTAGAGCCCAGCTGTTATAGGGGGACAGTCCCAGTCCCAGCTGAACCTTAGGAAACGTGGCCTTTCATGAAAGAGACTACTCTCAAAAAATTGGATTTATATCAAAGAAGTGGACCTTGCAAAGATGTGTCAAAAGTGCTGCATAAAATCCTGAACCCCCTCTGGCTTATCCTGGCAGCCCAATCATGACAGCCTGAGTAGTGGCAAACTCCATTTAACAAAAGAGGACCTGTCCTGGGACTGCCACAGGCTACAAAAGAAAACCATCACGAACTTACATTTGGATTGTAGACCCAAACCTCTTTCCAAGGAGCTTCAATTACCAGATCCTCGATCCAGTAAGAAATTGATAGAGTCTAAGGTCACACAGGGATGGGAAGGGGAGAGGGAAAGCTGGTACCAAATGGTCCGAGGAGGAAGCCCCAGGAGAAAACTAGTGGGAAGTTATCTGGGAAGTAAAATGTGACTCCAAAGAGGCATTCGTGGATCAGAGCGGGTGGTTTTGTCCCAGAGAGTGTGCCCACCGCATTTCTAGTATCAGGGCTGTTTTTATCCTGTATCTATTCCTCCATAGAACAGTTTGAAGTTCCGGCACCCTCTCGACCTGCAAGGATGTGGGGTGTATTTATAGTTGGCATTTGAAGAAATTTGTCATTGGATGGAAGGCAGAATCCATTGAGAAGACTTTCTCCCTATGTTTCATTTCCCCCCCCAAAAAAACCCTTACTCATTCAGAAGATTATCCTAAGTGTCCCAGACCAAGGCCATTTTAAAGGCTTCCCGAGCCTCTAAATTAATGGCTTCATTAATTCACTTCTTTGGCCTCAAGAGCCATTGGATTTGATGATTGGTAAAGGTGGATTTGAGAACAGAAAGGTGACTTCTTGGGGGAACTTTGCCTGGTGAAGCAGATTCCTCCTCCCTAAACTCTGGCAATGTGCTGGGGTGGGGGGGGGGGGGCTTGGAAGCCTTGGGTACACGCAGCAAATCACATCTCTTGACCTCACCAAAAATGCCAAATCCATTTCAAGGCACAGAAAGAGCAGTAACTCAAGATTTAAGGATCCATGGGAGCTAAGCCAATAGCCATCTCCACAACTACCAGCATGGGCAAAAAGGCCCAGGATCAGATGGGTTTCCCTAGAACATTAGTTCTGCCTATAAACATGCGAGCTTGGTACAACCCTTGGCAAAACAGTGGGGCATAACCCTCAAATGACCTAATACAAAACTTCCCACACCTCAGAAAGTCAGGTTTGGAAATCAAGTTAAGAAAATAACTAGAAGCCCTATTTCTTGCAAACTGAATTCAGGAATTTATATGAATAAACCTGGAATTGTATCCACCCCTGAGAGAGTTCAAAGAGCTGAAAGAGTTCCATTTTCTCTGAATCAGGACTCTGGTATTAGTGACATCCAAGTGACATATTTTCTTAACAGCTGGAACTACACATTTTTTTTAAAATTTTTCTTGGAAAAGCAACAAAATTAAACTCAAACAAGTACTGTTTTTAAAATAGCTAATTGGGACATTCGTTTAATAGCATCCCTCTGTCTTTAGGCCCGAAGGAAACACGTCATTCCACTGTCACCTCTAGATACTAGACTGGAGGCCCCTGCCCTCCTCTTACACAGAAGGCAGGCAGCTCACAGGGGCTCCACCCACTACCTGACAACCTCCAGTGTATTTTGTGCACTTGACAGGATCACACCTATTGTACTGAATTACACTTAGCAGACCCCAATACAACCTTTAAAACTCCTTTTATTTTTCTGATAGCGTGACCTATGAAAGTGCCCCCACAGCATAAGTGCATTAACTGCATGTATGCACCTAAGTAGATAACATTTCAAATAATAGTGCCAGACTATCTAGCTTTATCACATGTAACATGCCTTTTGAAGTTAAAAACAAGATTATCCTGTAAGTGCTTGGCAAGCCACAGTTAATCCTCATCTTCACGAAGAAACATGAAAGGACACACTTAACCAATACTGGCTCGAGGTTTTGGATGTCATTGTTTTGAGGGGTGAATTTGGTGCTCTCATAGTGAAACGCATCCACGTCACTATTATAGATGATGTTCCGCTGGTCATAACAAAAAGGTATTTTTTTTTTCATAGTATGTCTGCATTGTTCTTTTTAGTATCAAATCCACTGAAGATTCTGAACAGTGTTGCCTCAGCTTTGAGGACCTGGAAATGGCAAACCATAATTTGTGGCCACAGATCTCAAACAAACAGACGATAATACTGATGGTATGATTTTTGGTTGTACAGTATGTTTCTAAGTGGGTATCTTTGTCTTTGCATAATAGTAAACAGCATGTTCTGCTTCCCAACAAGCCTCTGGCTTCTTTGCTTTCCCATGTTTAGGAAAAACATGGGGCAATCTACCTGAAAGACAAAGAAGCCTAGTGCTGAATGCTAATGAGGAATTCACCTCTCATTTGCAGGCCATTCTGATCCTGATTATCATGTCAGAATCAGAACAGAGTGGGGTTAACGAAGACATCTCATATGATCTGTAGCATGCTACAACTTCACAGTTAACTTATTAAATCACGAAATACACTGGTCTAATTTTGATCAGATATTTCTGATTTGTTGCTATATGACCCTGCATTTCTCAAGTGGGTATGAGTTAAAATCTCTTGCTAATTTTATTTTTTTTAAAGATTTGAGGGGGAGGGGCAGAGGGAGAGAATCTCAAGCAGACTCCCCACTGAGCATGGAGCCCAATGTGGGGCTCGATCCCATAACCCATGAGATTATGACCTGAGCCAAAACCAAGAGTTGGACGTTCAACCAATTGAGCAACCCACATGCCTCAAGATTTTCTTGCTGATTTTAAACTAAACTTCTACAAGTATCTGATAAAATGATTTAATCTATTTATCTACACACACACACACACACACACACACACATACTTCAAAAAAGTGCACGAACTTACAGTTGGATCATTTAAAACTGAACTCTCAAAATGTTTGTACCTGGAATTTAATTTATAGGTATGACTCAGTGAAAACATGGAGAGGTCAATGCCTTTGAAAGTAGAGTTTATTACTTACAGTGCCCAAAAGCAGGAGGCATAGGACACCAAACAGAGTCACATGGAGAAGCACCAGTTAGCCAGGAGACAGAAAGAGTGAGGGAAAAGCTTGGGGAGAGCCATTATTACTACAGTGGAGGGAAAGTGTGAGATGGGGACATCCCTTACTGGGCAGGAAGAAAAACGAAGACATTGAAGTTTGTGGTAAGGGTATTAAGTAAGATTTTTTGTGCACCCATCAAAGCACAGGGATAGCATAGCTGTAAAAAAAAAACTTTGGTTATTAGTTTGGTCCATGCCTCCAAGATGCCAAATAATCAATTATAAAATATTAATAATTCCACAACAATAAACTAACATTCATCAACTTACATGTCTTTTCTAGGTATTTATCAATAAATAGTCTTTCAAGTATTTGAAATAATGTTTATGAAATATTATCAAATTTCCTATAGATACTTTGGAAAAACTTAGAAACTTTCTTCAAAACCTTGGTTTTCTCCAGCTGCACTAACAAAATTACATTTCATTTTTTTTTCTTTCCTATAATGCATGAATAAATGATCGATATTTTCCCCTCTCAGATTAGTATTCTATTTCATCCTTATTCCTAATCTGGTTAATTAACTATCAAAGGTACAATTTTGAACCATGTAACCTTATTTTACAGCAGTTACATTATGTATTTTAGTAGACAGCAATTGACCTTTCAAACATTTCACTCAAGGTTAACCAGAAACTATTTAACGATACTTGAAAGATTGTTATTTTGCTTCTGTTAAGGTTGGGAATGGGCTCCAGTTACACGTGCACTTAAACTGCTGTTTGTTGGTGCTGTGTATACAGGAGAGAGAGAGAGAATTTAAAGGGTTCAATTAGTATTCTGTGATAATCTGCTCATCACACAGAAACAGCACCTAAGCAGAGGGCTTGACATTCAAAATCAATACTGTGCTGAACATTTAAGTGTCACAGCAAATATCAATAGGCCCAAAGTCGTTCATGTGCTGGGCAAAGTCTAACTGGCAATGCAACCGGAATGACCAATGAATGTATTTTCAAGTTACTCCCACCAGATCTTTCCCCCTCACTCACATCCAGACACTGGAATATCACTAGGTCAACAAATGCAGAGACCCACATTGGTTCAGTTCACTCGAGCTTCCTAGGAGGACAGCAGCTCACCCTCTATCACATAGGACTTAAACTCAAGCTGCCAGCTTATGGATCTGACACTCCCCAAACAAGTACACAGGATTTTCCTCTTTAAGTTTATGCTTTTGTGATGTGATAAAATAAGAATTTGAAAAAAGAAAATAATGTTTATCCCTTTCTTCCCCTACCGATAAAGAAGGGGGGGGTAATCAGAAGGGGAAATGAAGCATGAGAGACTATGGACTCTGAAAAACAAACTGAGGGCTTCAGAGGGGTAGGGAGTGGGGGAATGGGATAGGCTGGTGATGGGTAGTAAGGAGGGCACGTATTGCATGGTGCACTGGGTGTTATACGCAACTAATGAATCATTGAACTTTACATCAGAAACCAGGGATGTACTGTATGGTGACTAACATAATAAAAAAACATTAAAATATTAAAAAATAAAATAAATAAATAAGAAAATAATGTTTAAACTAATATTTAAAAACATCTAGTAGATTCTAAACAAAATCCATAGTATGACCAATGCAGATGTGCACGATAATGTCTTTAGGCTGAGTAGACATTGCCAAAATAACTTTATCACGTAACCATTCAGTTACTCCTGGTGATGAGGAACAGGGTCGTGTTCAGAAAAGAGCAGGTGACTAGGATATGAAGACCTTAAGTCCTAACACCTTCAGTATTTCCTTACTGTCTTTCAGAATGCTACGTAAACTATGAGCCTCAGTTTCGTTCTTGGACAAGGGAAGAAAGTTATCCATGTCTTGCCTATCTTGTAGTAATCAAATGAGATAATCAGAAAGTGCTGTGCAAATGTTCCACATTATTAGTACTGTCTCTCCATACAACTCATTTGTTGTAAGGTTTGGATTTATACTATCTAAATAGTATCTCAAAATGTAGTGTAGCTGAGTTTGGCCAAACAGCTTGTTATCAACTAAAGAACAGCTATTTTTATCAACCACTTCTTATTTTAAGTCAGTTGTCTCTACGGATATTCTTAAAACAGTTCACTTAAAGACTGGTCTTTCAACATTCAGTAACACTGATGAACAGAGATAATCCCTTGTACTGCAGTCTTGGTTTTCTCAAAATTCAAGTATCAAAAAATAAATCAAGGATATACTGACCATGTGATAGACCCCAGAAACAGTCTGGCAATCCCAAGAAACCAAGGAATCTGCGTTTAGACACTTCCCACCCTCTGAGTCAAAAACAAAGTTTCCATCGGTGGACCATGGAGGTGGGCAGCCAAGAGGGTCATAGTAGCATTCATTTTTTTCAAATTCGTATTTTCACTATTCAATAAATACCCATGGTGTGTAAAACCACTTGTAAGGGAGAATATGTAAATGATTAAGGCACAGTCCCTGTGAAAAAGCATTTGTGAAACAATACCACCGACTGTGAAAAATTCCCCAGACCTCTCTCACCAAGGTCTTCACTCTGGGTTTATCTCACAATTGTACTTTGGGGCTCACTACCTGTAGTGGGTTCAGTAGTGCCCCCCCCCCAAATTCCCATCTAGCCAGAACCTACAAATGTGACCTGACTTAGAAATAGGGCCCCTGCAGATATAATAATATTAAGATGAAGTCAAACTGGATTAGAATGGATGATCCTACCAGAAAAGGGAAATGTGGAAAGAGAGAAACATGAAGGAGAAGGCCAGGTGAAGGCAGATATGGAGACTGGAGATGTGTATCTACAACCCAAGGAATGCCAAGGACTGCTGGCAAACACCAGAAGCTACGAAGAGGACAGAAAGATTCTTTCCTAGACTCTTCAGAGGAATGATTGCCTTGTCAACAACTTGATTTTAGACTTCTAGCCTCCAGAACTGTGAGAAAATAAATTTCTGTTGTTTTAAGCTACCAGTTTGTGATATTTTGTTATGACAGGGAAATTGATTCAACAGATATCAATATAGTATAAAATAGGATTGTGCCAAAAGGATTAGAAAGGAATAGAGAGATAGGGGACAAGGAAATTACAGAATGGAATACTTGATTAAAGCTAATTTCTGAGGGTTAATTATATAACACTTAATCTAACTCACTTTATTGAGAAAGTCCTGAAGAAATGTCACTTGAGCACTAACAATATTAATATTCTCTTTAGGGATTCTACTCACTGCAACACTCAGTGCGGCTGGCCCTACCTCACTTTCCCATCATACTTCTCTTTCCCAGCTTCCACCAAGAGGGTCTGTCAGTCTCCCAAGATCCTGTCCCTATCCCACAGCCATACCTGATCAGTTTGAAGGCAAGATCAACTCCATCATTTGCTACAACTTATAAAGGGAGTGAGGAGCAGAGGGAAGTCAAGTGTCTAAAATGTCAGGCATCACAGTAATTACTTTTACATATATAGATTAATCATTCATTCATTTGACACTCATAGATGTCTTGTCTGTTTTTATTAAGCATTTCTTAGGTGCCTAGCATTAAACCAATTTTTCGGGATTCCCAGTTGGACAAGAGAGTGACAGTCCATGCCCTCTTTTCTGCTTATATTCATGTTTGCCTGATTCTAGGAGTTATACCTTGGTCTGCCTGCTGGGTTCCTGCATTGCCTCAAAGCCTCACCTGACACCAGGCCCAACTTCTGTCAGCATATCAAGTTCCCTAAAGCACATTTACCGACCTGCCTCTCTTGTATTTGCCCAATTGACTGGATTGTGCTTCCTCCTTGACACCTCATATCACTCCAGAGTTTCTCCTGTTGTCTTTTTTAAGGCCTGATCTCCACTGTCACCAAAGTCAAGCCTAGAACGTTGTAATAGCTGAGGATCCTGGGCTAACATCTGATAGCTTTCCTTCCCTAGAGCTAGATTCTCCCCCTAATATACTGCATTCCCCTAAATCATTCATTCAATCTGTCAGATAGGCATTGAGTATTTATGTAGAACTTACGATATACCAGAAACCACTCTAAAGATATGGTGCTAAACACGACAGATACGGTTTTTCTGTCATGGAGCTTAGGTTCTATATTAATAGACCAAAAGCAAGAAAAAGAACAACAACAGCAACAAAAATCCAAGTAGTACACAGATAAATAAAACACCGCCAGGACAAAGACATCCTATCTGGAAAAAAACCCAAAACAAATTCAAGGTGATAAAAGAGGAGGTTGAGTAAGACCTTCATTTAAACTGATATTAAAACCACCACCACCACCACCACCACCACAACACAACAACAAAACTGGCCCTACGATTATGGGTTAAAGCACACGAGGCCCAGCACACAGCCTGTGCAAATCCCTGAGGAACCACACAACATGTTATGTTCCAAAAACAGAAGACATACAGGCAGAGCATAGCTGAAAAATGAGAAAATTGACTATATCAGCTTCCTATTGCTGCTGGCACAAATTACCACAGACAACACAAGTTACAGTTCTAGAGGTCAAAATTCTGATGGAATGCCTGGGTGGCTCAGTCGGTTAAAGCATCTGCCTTGGCTCGGGTCATGATCCCAGGGTCCTGGGCTCTCTGCTTGGGAGAAGTCTGCTTCTCCCTCTGCCTGCTGCTCCCCTGCCTGTACTCTCTTTCTCTCTCTCTCTCACAAATAAAATAAAATAAAGTCTGAAATGGGTCTCACTGGGCTCACATAAAGGTGTTATCTGAGCAGTATTCCTTTTAGAGGTCCCCGGGGAAAATCCATTTGCTTGCCTTTTCCAGCATCGAGAAGCCACCTGCGTTCCTTATCTATGGTTCCTTTCCAGCAATGACACTGTTTCAACCTGTGCTTCCATCACCACATCTCATCCTCTGATTCTGACCCTTCTGCCTCCCTACTATGAGGACCCCTCTGATTATACTGAGCCTACCTAGATAACTCTGGTTAATCTCTCTCGAGCGCGCACGCTCTCTCTCTCTCTCTCTCACAGACACACACACACAAATGGGAAGGTACAAAAGGTTTTAAGAATAAAAGTGTTGTTTTATAACTTTTATTTTTAAAAAGATCACCTATACCATTACGTGGAAAAAGAATTCAAGATGGGAGAGGGGGCTAATTAGAATCAGGGAGAAAAGATACTATTGTTGTAAACTGGGTAAGAAAATGACCAATGTCCAGACTAAAATGGTAGCAGTAGACAAGAAGAGTAGAAGGAAAATCCAATTATATCAGCTGGACTAGATAGACTATAAAATGATGAGTGAAGGAAAGAGCAAGAATCAATGATGACTCTTAAATTTTTTAAAAATTAGTTTATGATGATGCTATTTACTGAGACTAATGGAGAAGTTAGGGAGGGATTTAGAATTCTATTTGAACATGTTAAAATTTAATTGTCTATGAGAAAGTACAGGAGAGATGTATCATTAGTTTCTCCTGTGAGTCTAGAAGTCAGAGAGGAACTGGGCTGAAAAATTAATCTGGGAGTTATCTAAATAAAGATAAGTTTCAAATTGTGATTGAGGAAGTCACCTAAGAAGAAACCTAAGTGAGGAGGGGAGGAGAGGGAAGAGAAGGAAAGAAGAAGGAGAGGGGGAAAAGGAGAGTTCTTATGATAGAGGATTCCTTGAACTCTCAGATACCAACTGTTAGTCTCTGACCTTTTCAGACTCAGCTGTCATCTTACACTTGGCCTCTTACTTCTCTGACCGATTCTTCCAGTCCTTCTAAATTACATTCTTATCCTCCTGGGATATTATACATTCTGCTCTTTCCCATTTGAACTCAAATTCTAGCTTTCATTTACCTGTTCTCTACTGTCACCATCAATAATTTCTACTGGTCATTAAATGTGAATTTTTCTATGTTCCTCAGCGCCTGACTTCCAAATGAAGCTCCTTCCTCATCTAAGGGTCACCTATTAAAATACTAATCCTTTTCTAGGAGAAAAGCCTCAGGTTCCCATAGCCCCAGGATTACCACAAGACCTTCAGGAAATGTCTTAGAATCCAATAAAGTCAGAAGAGAGTTTGATTTGAGAAATTTAGTTTAATGTCCTTTATCTTACATGTAGGAAAACTGAAGCTTCAAATTGTATTCAATGTTTTACAGATAGATTCAGACCAAGAACTAAAACTCAGGCAGCAATAAGCTTCATATGACAAAGATGCTTTCTACTAAACCACGTTATTTCTAGACAGAATAACAATCTGATACCAACATGTTCTTGTCCCCATAGATAATGATAATAAAGGCTATGGAATCTCAGTGCTTTTTCTGTACTGTGAGATTTAAAACAAAACACAAACAAATCTTTCCTGGAGATGACTAAGCCCTCAGATATCTCTTTATGAAAGAAGAAATTGGGGATAATTGTGCTGCCCTAACGAGAAGAAAAAGCTAACATGACTGTCTTCATCATGTTATGCTAATGAAAGATGTCCAATCAGCAACCTTACAGACTTAGATTATTCTCTCCTAGAGAAAGACAAAACTCTAGGTTTCAATGCATATTTAGAAGAAGGACTGGAGACATGCTAATTCAATTTCTACAACCAGTTCAATCTCTAACCCTCTTTCTAGACTTCCAGCAGCTCCCGATGATCATCAATTGTGAAGGTGTTTTTGGCTACGTTAGGAACTTAACTAAGACCAGTAACTCATTTCATAAGTCACCGAGCAGTTGACAAAGGATAATGACTTTCAGTCAATCTTAAACTGGGGATAGATTCGAACCGAAGACTGTATAACAGTGAAAGCCCTCTACCCGGTGTCCATTATGCAGCCTCAAGGTAAATTTATGTTTAATGCAATTGTATATTTGAAAGCTGAAAAGAACTGAGTGATAATTAATCTTCAAGGATGCATTTAGCTGTGACTTGTCTTCCTGAAAGCTTTGGGAAGTGGCATTCACAAACTCCTCCACATTAAATAGGTGTGACTATGTGTCCAGGGGTCAGCCAAGCACAGCATGTTTTTGTAGTACTCACTGGAGCAGCAAAGTAAAATTCAATTCAAGTTGAAGATACATGATATTATTAGAGTTTTAGTGATTGATTTTTTTTTTTTATATCATGCTGCGGAAGGTTTCTATGATAGGTGATAGGGAATTTTTGACATCACTCAGTATTTCCCAAGTCCTTTCTTTAAAAGATCTCTGTAATAAATATATCTATTGTTATAAATACATTGAAACTTTTAGTCAAGAGTATTCTATCAATAGATTTTTTTTTTTAACAGTTCATGGACAAACACTGAGATTCTTGGTAGAAAATAGCATACGGGTTCTGTTAAATGGTGTGAAGCACTTTCTTTGCACAGCACAGAGATATTCACAGAATTGTTCTAGCTGGAGGAGAGATCAAAAATCTCTGATTCAAGCCTCCCATTTTGTAAATGAGAGAACTGAAGTCTAGAGTGCTCACTTGACTTCCCCATACTCATACAGCTCAGACTCTAAACCCAACCTTTTTTTAAGACTCCAAAGTAGTTTTGACTTTATCATACCTTGTTACCCATGAAAATCTATAATTTTTTTAAAGAGATGATTACTTTTTAATCTATGCATTCTTTGTAAAGTAACTATGGCTCCTGACAAATGAAATGTTTTCTCCCAGGAAAACTCATCAGTGCAGTAGCTTGTCTATCAAGTACTAGCCATGCATTTAAACACCTGTGGGAATTTGAGAGAGGGCCCCAAAGTGAACAAAGCCCTATTCCTGCCCTGGAAGAGCTTAGGATCAAATTGGGATTAATAATAATGTCACAGTAAAGTCAGCACTGGGATAGCAATTTCAGGATAAGAGAGGTAAGATAACTGTGTCAGAGGTAAGAACTAAAATTGAAAATGGTTTTGAAAGCAGGACTCAGGCAGATGGAAGAAACTAAACATCAAAAACTGGAAAAACAAAATCAGCAAGTGAACGAAACCAGAATCTGCAGTCACAGTATGATAGTGACCCGAACAACCCAGAGTAAATATAAGGAACTATTTTGCTTTGAGAGGAAGGGTGGATGACTTCCTGGCTCAGCCTCTTTGGTTTCAGCTCCTTGTTCATAACCAATGCCATGCCTTGTTCATGGCAATGTTTGAAAAATCGTTTGGGGACTGTACTTTGCATTTATCACTTTGCTTTTTTTGCGGCTTTCTGCTTTTCACAAAAACTTTGCCTTTTATAGCCTCGATTTTCAAATTGTGCTTATTCATGCACTATAATGCAGGAACTATGAGAGGCCCTGGAATTTAAGAATGAGTGGGATTAACATGATCCTAGCTTTTTTATGGGAAGACAGATAATTGGGCATAATTACAATGAAGTGGGCAATAATTATGTCTGATAAAGGCAGGACAAAATGATACAGCAATGCATGGTACAGGCACCTATCTAAGCTTAAATATCCCAGAAAAATTTCCCATAGAAAAGGGGAAGTTTGTTTGGCATCTAAAAGATGGGTAGGAGGTAGCTGAAACAAGAGGACTAACATGGAGGTTTACGGCAAAATGTTCCGAGTAGAGGAATCAGCGTATATAATGGCCCAGAAGCAAGAGAGAACATGAGAAGTTCCAAGTACTGGACAAAGCATGGGAAGTGTGTCAGGACTGATAAAGCCAGAGGTTTATAGGTAGGAGGCAATCACAGGGGACTTAAAAATTGAGATATGGAATTATATTTTCTCTTTATGATAAGAGATTAAACTATTTTGAATAGGTTCTTTAGGTCAGCTTTCCTGCTGGGCTTGCACCAACCTATAAAAGATGGTATTTAAAATGGAACCATGTTCTGCACAGTTTTGGAAACCAAAGTAATGGTTCAGATTGTTACCCCACGGGCAATGAGGAGGGAGGCTCATTAAACATTTTCTAAAGAAATGTGACATAAATTGTGTTCTATGTATAAATTCCAGAGAAATTCCAAAAAAAATGATGGCAATGAAAAAGCAGAGAAGGAAAAAAAAAATACATGGCAAATGCTACATCCATTAGATGATACAGCAAATGGCACAATGTAAATTCAGTGCACTTTTGGGGCAACTTCCCCTTAAAGTTTGGTAGTTCACCTAGGAGATTCTCCTCCAGTGATAGCACCAAAATGATGATCTCTGATGATTTAGGATGGCCTAAGTCTTATGATTTCAACTTTCTCATATCTGGTTAGTAATTCTGGAGAACAGCTGGTATAAAATCCTTAACTTGATATTGTATAAATTAGGCAAATATATAAAGGTGATTGTAATTTTGAAATATGTACCTTCTTTACAGGAAATTAACAATCATGGTATATAAGTAGACCAAGTTAAAGAGCATCTGTTTGAATATGAAACCTTACTCCTAGTCAATATTGATCATTTTAATTGATTTAACTGTGTTCACTCTTTGCCCAGTGAAAGTCTGGTCTGAACTCCATGAGAAACAGGCCAGGCATATACCACTCACATTTCGTATTCTATGTGTTCCTGGAAACATTAAGACCACAGGTATCAACATCAGGGTTAAAGGATACGAGCTACTGTAGGTGTGCCAAAAAGCAAGCAGCCCAGCTGGCTCATGTGAATCCTGTGTTTACTTAGGGCTCATGGCTTTCACAGGTAAAATTATAGTAGCCTAAAGCCCTGGCATGTTTTTTTACTAACTTCATACCAACTAAATCAGCTCTCCAGAAATGTTCACCCCTTTCTTAGTCTTTCCAGTTAAACACACTATGTGCCATGTACCAAAAGCTGACATGCAGAATGTGATTTGG
Source organism: Ursus maritimus (assembly GCF_017311325.1). Taxonomy (NCBI): domain Eukaryota; kingdom Metazoa; phylum Chordata; class Mammalia; order Carnivora; family Ursidae; genus Ursus; species Ursus maritimus. The sequence goes on from NW_024424230.1 coordinate 29,902,871, forward strand.
ATGGAGCCAAGACCTATGTGGTTCTCTTCTCTTGGACCAAGAAACACAACCCAGCAAACAAAGTCATTTCAAAAATAACCCAACATTTGTGTTTCTCTTTCCCAGGAAGCATAAGGATGGTTTAAATATATAATCCATGGGGGCGCCTGGGTAGCGCAGTCGTTAAAGCGTCTGCCTTCGGCTCAGGGCGTGATTCCGGCGTACCGGGATCGAGTCCCACATCGGGCTCCTCCGCTATGAGCCTGCTTCTTCCTCTCCCACTCACCCTGCTGTGTTCCCTCTCTCGCTGGCTGTCTCTCTGTCACATAAATAAATAAAATCTTTAAAAATAAATAAATAAATAAATAATCCATGGACAACACCTATTAAAATTCATTGGACTCTGAAGTTTACCTTCCCCACATTCTGTAACAGTTGCTCCAAAACTCTCTCTCTTCAAACCTCCTGAGAAAAAAATGAAACGCTAAAGAAGACAAAGGCCAAAACTAAATAATAGTTTTCCTCTATACTCAGCTTGATGAATTTTCTCCTTCTTCTTTTTAGTTCTTCGTTATATGAGTCAAGGCTTCCCTTGAATCTTACCTTTCCCTCTAACTTCTGCCCTCATAACTCACCCTCTTCTCCTGGAAATCATCTCCAAAGTCCACAGATTCAGTCTGGCACAAGGAACTCTCCTCAGAAAGATGAGAAGGGTAAGAAAGGCATGATGGCAACATCTGGGGGAATGACATGAGAAGAAGGGGAACTGAGACAGAGACCCCAAATTATTTTTGAGTAGTGGGGCCCACGAACACTTACATGGTACCTGTATTCTCATTCAGAATCCTACTACCATCCAGCCTTCACCTGTCCCTTCTTCCCTCCTCTTCCCACCATCTACCCTCTCTGATTCTTGCCTGCTTGTTTTCCTTATTGTCCTGGCCCCAAACATGATTCTATACCAGGGTCACAGCACTTAAGCCTTTCACTCTCCTGAATGCCCATCTACACCTTCAAGGTCATCTTCAGTATTTCCACTTCCCTGGTCATGATTCCCAACCACAACACATGGTCATGCTATTCTCCTCTTCCTTCTACTTGAGCATGGTTGTAAGAGTTGCTGGTATTTGGGGGGATTTTTTGCATGCAAATGCTCAGATTTCTCAATCAGCATCAGCAGCCACAACCCCTAGAAACTTGTAAATTTCTATTTTGAGATTCAAAATAATTTGGAATCTGATGGTGTGTCAAGAAATGACACAATGTGGCAAGCCCATTTAAAAAAAATCAAACAATCATTTAGTGATAATGGTACAGATAGTTTCATATATTTATTTCTGTTGTCATTTGCATGCCTGACATACAGCCTTCCTTCAAAGGATGCAAAAGCACTTTTAGCACTTTGGCCTACAATTTTTTTGACAGAAGTTGTGCTTTTAAATCACTACCATGTCCTCTGCCGACAGATAATATTTACCATAGGGGCACTTTGTGCTCAGTGTTTTACTTCAGTACTGAAGTCTCCACACTTCATGACAATATATGACAACACAAATGACATCTCTAAAAAAAAAAAAAAGTGTAAGTGAAACATTCAAACAATAGGCAATGAAATAGCTTCATGGTCTGAAAACAATGTGCAGTTGTAGAGACTGCAACAGGTAAAGTTGAGAATCACTGCTCAGACTCAAGAGTCTGGGATGTTATTTTGTTTACTTGGCTAATACTGTTATTGATGAAAGTTCTCTAAACACAGCACTAGGCTGTTGTTGATACTGGAAGACCTGAGAGCAGACCAATCTGCAGCCTTACTAACTGCAGAGAACATCCTCAGTGGCGCTACTTAAAGAAAGGGAAACTGAGTAGGGGAAACCTTGCCTAAAAACAAGAGGACCTAATTTACACTTAAGGAGACCAGAAAAGAATTCCAAATGGTGGGGTGGCCCACAACAGGGATGTCCAAGATTCAGTTATAGATTGCTTCTGTTGCTGTCAACATTCCACATTACCCCAAATATTTTGTATATTCACAGACATTTCATAGAGGTGGTTTGTTGGACAGTCACATCAAGATACTGAGTTCAATCTTTGGTCAGCATAGTGCCTAGACAAGACATACATCATGGGAGGGAAGCCATCAGGTAGTCCAAGACTGGATGGAGGAAAGACATGAGGACACTAATGCTTAGGAAATTGCAAGACTCTGGGATTTTACCAAAGTCTTAGGACATAAGACATACCATAAAATGTGGGGGTGAATTGGGCTGGTTTTCATTCTCATGGAGTATAGTGACTTCTGCCGATATCTAAGTCAAATTCCATTTTCTCCTGTCCATTTTCAATTATGTTTTAAGCCAAAAAAATGAATTATCACAGAAGTTGTTCTCCCCCTTTTATATTTATTTGAATCCATCCATGATTGGTCAAAGTTGTATCTGTGTCATTTGCTTGAAAAGTTCTTCTGGATATTTATAACTCTCCAACTACTCTCCCATTCTCACATTGTTTTTCTCTGCCCTCTGCCCTCCTGTGGCTTGGCAATGCTATTTCCTTAAGTCTTAACTGGAGATAAATACATATAGTTAGCTGCTTATTTGCAGATACATTCTGCCCACTGGAATCAAAGTTTGCAAATGTCCTTATTTCTCAGAATTTAACTAAAAATACTCAAAATATAAAAGAACTTTAAAAGTTATTAGTTCATACTGTATCTGCACATTATAAAATGACCTAACCATCACAGACAGTGTTCCCAGGGCATAGGCAGTGTTCCATCAAATCTGTGAGCCTGGACAACATTTCAAAGAAATAGATTACACCTTCCCTAAGTGAACGTGATGCTGGATTTAGCATCATGTCGAGCATAGGAACACAGACTACTATAGCTGGCAGGAAACTGAAAGGTCATGTAATCCATTCTTTTAGATGAAGAAATGCAGTGGTTAAGATATTTGCCTAAAGCTACGCAGTTAATTAATGGTAAAACTTGGACCAGAAACTTTTATCAAAAAAGGGATGAAGAGGAAACAAGAGAATCCCCATAATTCTTTGGGGAAATTATTTCTATTTTCCATTTCCATAATCATAATCCCATGATGTACATGAAACCAATCAACATGCTTTTGAGGGGGGTGGAGAGTATGGATTTACTCTATTTCAAAATCCTATAAAACACTGTAGGAAATGTTTTCAAGCATACAAAAGCATTCAAAAAATACAAATAATGTTTGGATTTGTTTATAACTTCCTGTGATAATTACTTTAAAGTAACCAGGATCTTTTGGAAAAATAATTTTTATGTTTACCAAAAGTTAGTGACATAAACTTAGAAATAACTCATGAGACAGTACACACTCAAACCATATCCTTTAGACCATCATATTCAATGGGACCTCCAAGTGAGGCAAAATGTCATTAACATCGTAAGTGGTACCATGATATGCCATCATTCTTAGGGCAAATTTTATATCCACAAGGTGTTAGCCTTTAAGATGCCAATGAAAAATCAAGTATGTATTAAGTCCCAAGCGAGGGGGTCTTGTTCCACTTACCAGGCCCTGACACAGAGCCATAGAATGAGAAGAAGCTAATAACGGATAATGCAACAATATCATGGGACTGACTTTAATGCATCCTTAAGAGCACATCAATGATGCATTCAGGTTACACAAAGGAAGCAAGTAAATTCTACAAACTTTTTTTTTAAAGGAAATTTGTTTGGATAGACTATTTATTTAAGGAAAAAAGGCAGAAAGATCCAAATGTTCAGTCCTGCTATATAATTTGACTTGTTCCAGTTACTGTTTTTTGTTGTTGTTGTTGTTTTGTTTTCTTATCACATCAGTGTTTCTGTGTCTTGTATGACCTTTGTCTCGGGGCTTAGTTTATTTTGGAGCTGTCCTTGGTGCTTACCTCAGACCTGGAAATCAGCCTTCAGGACTAATTCAGCCTGCAATTACCTAATGATGAGGAGTCTATTTTCATGAACAAAGTGCTCCTTAGCCTACTTTGGCACTTGCCACTATCCCCACATGGACCTGCAGGGAAATGTGGCAATTCTACCTTCCCCTGCCCTTCACTGCCATGCTTCCCAAGTCTGACTCTCCTTACAATTCTTCCTCAGTCCAGTTTTCCTGGCATAGCTCCCTATTTAGATACACATACAAGCATTAATGACTACCATAAGCTTAGGAAGTAGTTTGGTACAGTGGGAACAACACAGAGCTGGGTGTTAGCAAATGTGGTTTTTAGTTATGGCTCTAATATTAATGAACCATGTGACCTTGACCAAGTCATGTAAAATCTCAGGAATCAATTTTCCTATTAACAAAATTGAGACAATGACATATTCTCTATATTACTACAGAGGGTAATTGTAAGGCTCACATGTGATAACATGAGACCAACTCTGAAAAATAAGTGTAATTATCTATGTTTGCAAAATATTTAATGTTTTAGTCAAAATCATCACTAATTACTATGATCCTCCTTGAAGTCTTTAATCCCTAACCCTAGGAGATGGAAGATGAAGTTTTAATATGATTTTAGATAAATCTATTTCCTCATCTAGTAAATTAATGAGTACTAAAACAGAGAAATGTTGCACTGAACACTTTAAAGGTTAAGATTATTGAGGTTAGTTAATGTAATCATTATAAAGTGAGAGGAAATCAGGTATAACACACTTTCTTTTTTCCAGGAAAAGGACGTTCATTGATCAGGAAAATACCCACTGTGTGGGTGTGGGGAGAGGCAGTCTTTCACACTGAATAAAAATTATTTTTTCTAAGTTCGGGACTGAAAGAGTGAGCAAAAAACAATCTCATGACGCTAAGAAGATTCAAAGAAAGAAAGAGGGAAGATGGAAGAAAAAAGAAAGGAAAAATAAGGGAAGGAAGGAAGGGAGGAACAGGGGATGAAGGGAAGGAGAAAAGGAAGCAGGCAAGGAAGGGGGAAGGAGGAAAAGAAAGACGGTGTGCATTAACGAGACACTGGAGTCACTCAAGGTTCTTGGACTTGACTTCTTTAACTGACAAATGAAAAGACCTGGACTAGGGGACTACTAAGATCTTTTCAAAAATATCTGGGAAATTCTGCCATTTTAATTCTCTTTTTGAACTCCATAGGGCTAAGAACTGCTTGCTTTGTGTAAGCGAAAGCTGGAAAAGCACTATTGTGGAGCACCACTCTCCAGTACATTTTGTGACAATGAAGAGAAAAAGAGGGTCAAGGATACTTCTGCCATACAGTGTTAGACAGCAAATAGCTTTTCACCTTATTAAAAATTATCAGGTCTTTCAGCATGGGGCTAATGTGCTGAATGCAGCCGTTGGAGCTGTTAACCATTAAACTAAATAGAACACCATTTCATGCCTGACTTCCTTCGGCGATATGAAGACTGCAGTGGCACGTTAGAAAAGGTAGCAGGGGATCAAGGAAATCAAGAATTTCTCTTTGTGATGGGTGGCAATCTCTTCTGATTTAAAAAATCCTTTAAAAAGAGCACCAACACCCTACTCATGGGAGCAGCACACTTTTGCAGAAGGTGCTGCCTATTTGGATAACAGCACAATTGTTTGCGTCCTTCACAATAAAAGGAACAGGAACAAAAAGAACTGGTAACACAAAGCTTCACTGATATACACACAGTGATAACACACTGGTCTTGGGATCAAACAATTAAAGAAACACCACTTTATATTTCACAAAACCGTTCTGGCCCAAGGCAAAACCAAAAATTAGATTGGTCAAAAATTCCCTCTACCACTCTAAGGCCTCTCTTTCAACCTCTCTTTCCTCAAACTTCCTTTTCCTTTACAATTTTCCATTTCTCTCTATTTCTTAGGATCCAAAAATATCTCAACCTGGTTTCCTCCATCTTGCAGCTTATAACTCGTTCATGCTGAAGTGGTAAGAACTTACTGTGTCTTCTCTCGTGAAACTGCCTAATTGTGGAATAGAATACTGGCAAGACGAATCGTTAACCCAAAGGCGATACGACCTGAGAAAAGCATGTAAGACTAGAATTCACAAATCCTGCCTTAACTTTGTGAACAAATAGCCATGTGGCCCTTGGCAACTTCACTCTTCTGAAACTGAGTTTTCTCACATCAAAAATGATCTAGGGATTATTTATGATTTAGGAATCAACGAAGGCAGAAGAAAATATGGATGGACTTGGAAAAACTCAAGCAAGTCTCCCAACATGATACAGGTCTCCGTATGCTCTGTATTCTGTCACAGAGAAGGGCAGGGTGGATTACAAGCGAGTATAGCACTGTGATTTACCTGCAAATATAAGAGAATTCTTTTTCTATTATGTACCTAAAAACGTTCCATGACTTACCAACACAACTACCTGGCTGGTATACATGCCACCTTAAACTCCTTCAGGCACAGCAGTGTATCACTGCTGAAACTGGCAAAAGCGGCCACTCTCCTTTCGTTTCATCCTGGCAGTGTTAGTAAATCACTTAGAACCTAATTCCTGCAGAGCCTGCATGTACTTTACAAAGTAATGGGACAATATAATGTTGTGAGTCCATTGATGACATCCCACAAATTAAACAAAATATGATAAGTTGACTTTTTAAGTCAATTTAAATAAGGACAATGAATTCCTCTTTATCTCTGGAGAGAGGTTAATCTCAGGATAAACGGTGCAGGATTGAGAGAGCATTCCCAGGTGGTAGCCGAGGAGACCATGAGCTATAGACCAGCAACTGAGTAGTCAGAGTACTGCATAAGATAGTCCATGAGAACAGGTGAAGATAGATTAGGTGAAATGGTGCAGTGACGCAGAAAAAGGGATTTTTCTACTACTAGTGGGAACCTAGTCCCAGAGCTGTCGATGATACTTGGGAAAACATAGGAAATCTTTATATTTCAAATCTCAACATTCTGTGGTCCTACATAAACAGATTCAGCCCTAAGTATCCTGTACTGTATAAACAGTGTTGATATCCTTTTTTTTCCTTAAAAATTTTATTTAAATTCTAGTTAGCTAACATACAGTACAATACTGTTTTCAGGAGAATTCAGTGATTCATCACTTCCATACAACATCTATCCATACAACAGTTTGTCATAAAAAATGCCCTCCTTAATACCCATCACCCATCTAGCCCATCCCCCACCCACCTTCCTCCATCAACCCTCAGTTTGTTCTCTATCATTAAAAGTCTCTTTCAGTTTGCCCACCCCTTCTTTTTTTCCGTTGCCATGTGTTCATCTGTTTTGTTTCTTAAATTCTACATGAGTAAGATCATATGGTATTTGTCTTTCTACTTATTTCACTTAGCATAATACACTCCAGCTCTATCCAGATCATTGCACATGGCAAGATTTCATTCTTTTTGATGGCTGAGTAATATTCCATTGTATATATACACCACATTTCCCTTATCCATTCATCAGTTGATAACATTTGGGCTCTTCCCATTGTTTGGCTCTTGTTGATAATGTGGCTATAAACATCAGGGTGCATGTACCCTCTCGATCAGTATTTTTGTATCCTTTGGTTAAATACCTCACAGTACAATGGCTGGATCATAGGGTAGTTCTATTTTTAACTTTTTGAGGAACCTCCATACTGTTTTCCAGGGTGGCTGCACCAGCTTGCATTCCCACCAAAGTCCAAGAGAGTTCTCCTATCTCCACATCCTCGACAACACTTGTTGTTTCTTGTGTTGCTAATTTTAGCCATTCTGACAGGTGTGAGGTGGTATCTCACCATGGTTTTGATTTGTTTTTCCCCAATGACAAGTGATATTGAACATCTTTTCATTTGTCTGTTAACCATCTGGATGTCTTCTTTGGAAAAGTGTCTATTCGTGTCTTCTGCCCATTTCCTAAAAGAATTATTTAGCTTTTCCAGTGTTGAGTTTGATAAGTTCCTTATAGATTTTGGATACTAATCCTTTATCAGATATGTCATTTGTAAACATCTTCTCCCATTCCTTTTAGTTTTGTTGATTCCTTCACTAAGCAAAAGCTTTTTATCTTGATGAAGTCCCAATAGTTCATTTTTGCTTTTGTTTTCCTCACCTCCAGTGACATGCATAGTAAGAACTTGCTATAGCCAAGGTCAAAGAGGTTGCTGCCTATGTTCCCCTCTGGGATTTTGATGGTTTTTCCTGTCTCATATTTAGGTCCTTCATCCATTTTGAGTTTATTTTTGTATATGGAGTAAGAAGTGGTCCAGTTTCATTCTTCCGCATGTTGCTGTCCAGTTTTACCAACACCACTTATTGAAGAGACTTTTTTCCATTGGCTATTCTCCCCTGCTTTGTCAGAGATTAGTTGACCATATAGTTGTGGATCCATTTCTGTTTTTGTGCCGGTACCATACTGTCCTGATGACTACAGCTTTGTAATTTAACTTGAAATCCAGAATCATGATGCCTCCAGTTTCATTTTTCTTTTTCAGAATTGCTTTTGCTATTCAGGGTCTTTGTGGTTCCATACAAACTCTAGGATTGTCTGTTCTAGTTCTGTGAAAAATGCTGGTGGTATTTTATAGGGATCGCACTAAATGTATAGATTGCTTTGGGTAGTACAGACATTTTAACAATGTTTGTTCTTCCAATCCATGAGCACGGAATGTTTTTCTATTTCTTTGTGTCTTCTTCAGTTTCTTTCATAAGTGTTCTGTAGCTTTCAGAGTAAAGATGTTTTACCTCTTTAGTTAGGTTTATTCCTAGGTATCTTATGGGTTTGGGTGCAATTGTAAATGGGATCAATTCCTTCTTTTTCCGCTGCTTCATTATTGGTGTATAAAAATGCAACAGATTTCTGTACATTGGTTTTATATCCTGCAACTTTGCTGGATTCATTTATTAGTTCTAGCAAATTTTTTTTGTGGAGTCTTTCAGGATTTCTACAGAGTATCATGTTGTCTGCAAATGGTGAAAGTCTGACTTCTTCCTTGCCGATTTAGATGCCTTTTATTTCTTTTGTTGTCTGATTGCTGAAGCTAAGACTTCCAGTACTATGTTAAATAATAATTGTGAAATTGGATATCCTTGTCTTGTTCCTGATTGAAGAAGAAAAGCTCTCAGTTTTTCCCCACTGAGGATGATATTAGTTGTGGGTCTTTCATATATGGCCTTTATGATGTTGAGGTATGTTGCCTCTATACCTACTTTGTTGAGGGTTTTTTTATCAAGAATGGATGCTGTATTTTGTCAAATCCTTTTTTTGCACCTACTGAGAGGATATGGTTCTTATCCTTTTTTTAATCAATGTGGTGTATCATGTTGATTGATTTGTGAATATTGAACCCCCCTGCAGCCCAGGAATAAATCCCACTTGATCATGGGGAATAATTCTTTTATGCACTGTTGGATTCTATTTGCTATTATCTTGTTAAGAATTTTTGCATCCATGTTCATCAGGGATACTGGCTTATAATTATCCTTTTCAGTGGGGTCTTTGTCTGGTTTTGGAATCATGGTAATGCTGGCCTCATAGAAGGAGTTTGGAAATTTCCCTTCCATTTCTATTTTTTGGAACAATTTGAGAAGAATGGGTATTAACTCTTCTTTAAATGCCTGGGAGAATTCCCCAGGGAAGCCATCCTGCCCTAGAATTTTGTTTGTTGGGAGACTTTTTATTGCTGATTCAATTTCTTTGCTGATTATGGGTCTGTTCAAATTTTCTATTTCTTCCTGTTTCAGTTTTGGTAGTTTGTATGTTTCTAGGAATTTTTCCATTTCTTCCAGATTGGCAACTTTATTGGTATATAATTTTTCATAATATTCTCTTATAATTGTATTTCTGTGGTGTCAGCTTTGATCTCTTCTCTTTCATTACGATTTTATTTATATGGGTCCTTTCTCTTTTCTTTTTGATAAGTCTGACCAGGGATTTATCAATCTTATCAATTCTTTCAAAGAACCAGCTCTTAGTGTCATTGATCTGTTCTAGTGGGGGTGTTTTTTATTGTTTCTATATCATTTATTTCTGCTCTAATCTTTATTTTTTCCCTTTTTCTGCTGGCTTTAGGTTTTATTTGCTGTTGCTTTTCTAACTCCTTTAAGGGTAAGGTTAGGTTGTGCATTTAAGATTTTTCTTATTTCTGGAGGTAGGCCTGTATTGCAATATACTTCCCTCTTAGGACTGCCTTTGCTGCATCCCAAAGGTTTTGGACAGTCGTGTTTTTATTTTCATTTGCTTCTATGTACTTTTTATTTCTTCTTTAATTTCTGGTTAACCCATTCATTCTTTAATAGGAGGTTCTTTAACTTCCATGTATTTTTTTTCTCAGGGTTGACTTCACATTTCATAGTGTTGTGGCTGGAAAATATGAATGGTGTGATCTCAATCTTTTTGTACTCATGGAGGGCTGATCTGTCACCCAGTATGTGATCTATTCTGGAGAATATTCCCCGCATACTCTAAAAGAATGTGTATTCTGCTGCTTTGTGATGAAATATTCTGAATATATCTGTTAAGTCCATCCAGTCTAGTGTGTCATTCAAAGCCATTGTTTCCTTGTTGATTTTCTGCCTAGATGATTTGTTCATTGCTGTAAGTGGGGTATTAAAGTCTCCTACTATCATTGTATTATTATCAATGAGTTTCTTTATGTTTGTTACTAATTGATTTATATATTCAGGTGTTCCCAAATTTGGGGCATAAATATGTACAATTCTTAGATCTTCTTGATGGATATACTTAATTACGATATACTCTCCTTCTTCATCACCTATTACAGTCTTTGATTTAAAACATAGTTTGTCTGATAAGTATGGCTACTCCAGCTATTTTTTGACATCCATTAGCATGATAGATGGTTCTCCATCCCTTTCCATCTGCAGGTGTCTTTAGGTCTAAAATGAGTCTCTTGAAGGAGGCATACAGATGGGTCTTGTTTTTTTATCCATTGTGATAGCTTGTATCTCCTGACTGGATTATTTAGTCTATTTACATTCAGAGTGATTACTGAAAGCAATGAATTTAGTGTCATTGTATTACCTGTAAATTTGGTGTTTCTGGTGATGTTCTCTGTTCCTTTCTAGTCTTTTTTGCTTTTGGCCTTCCCACCCACCCCCTCCTCACTTAAAGAGTCCCCTCTGATATTTCTTTCAGGGATGGTTTAGTGGTCACAAACTCCTTTCATTTTTGTTTGTCTGGGAAATTCTCTCTCTCCTTCTATTCTGAATGACAGCCTTGCTGGATAAAGTAATCTTGGCTGCATATTTTTCCCATTCAGCACATTAAATACATCATGCCACTCTCTTTTGGCCTGTCAAGTTTCTGTGGACAGATCTGCAAGAACCTAACTGTCTCCCCTTGTAGGTTAAGGGCTTTTTTTTTTTTTTTTCCCCTTGCTGCTTTCAGGATTCCTTCCTTGTCTGTGTATTTTGTGAATTTGACTATGATATGTCCTGATAATGGCCAGCTTTTGCTGAATTTAATGGGAGTTCTCTGTGCTTCTTGTATTTTGATGTCTGTTTCCTTCCCCAGATTAGGGAAGATTTCAGCTATCATTTGCTCAAATAAAATTTCTTCCCCTTTTTCTGTCTTCTAGGACTCCTATGATACAAATGTTATGCTTTAAGAAGTCACTGAGTTCCCTAAATCTACATTCGTGATCCCTTTCTTTCCCTCTTCTTTTCAGCTTATTTTCCACCATTTTACGTTCTATACCACTGATTTGTTCCACTGCTTTGTCCATCCTCATCGTTATGGCATCCTTTCAGGTTTGCATTTCGGTTATAGCATTTTTAATTTTCGCCTGACTAGAGTTTAGTTCTTTTATCACAGCAGTAAGGGATTATCTCGTCTCTTCTATACTTTTTTTCAAGCCCAGGTAGTACCCTTATAATTGTTGTTTTAAATGCTAGTTCAGACATCTTACTTATATCTGTATTGATTAAATTCCTGGCTCTTATTCTTTTAGGGTGAATTCCTCCATCTTGTTGTGTTGTCCAGGAAAAAAAAAAAAAAAAAAGGAAGCTAGATCCTAGGTGTGTTTCAGTCTGTTATTAAAAGAAGCTACATTCAAAAAATAAAAGAAATTAAAATTAAAAAAGTAAAATACATAGTAAAACAAAAAAAAAAAACTAAAAAAGAAACTAGATCCTCAATGTGTTTTGGCCTGCTTGTTAAAGGAAGCTAGATCCAAAATAATAATTTAAAAAATTAAAAAATAAAAATTTAAAAACAAGAATAAAAAGGAAGCTAGATCCTATTTTCCCTAGCGCTGAAGGTTTGCAGCATTGCATGATCAGTAGTCTTGGTGTGTGGGAGGGCTTTGTGCTTGTCTTCTGGAGGAGCGGCCTGTTACACTGATTCTCAGGCCCAACTTGCCTTAGTGGAGATGAACCTGCAGGGGGGCTGGGGAAGGAGGGGCTTGATGTAAGCGGCCCCCGGTCTCCCTTTGGTGGTACTGTTTAGCTGAGGTCAGTCAGTGCTGATGGGCGGGGCAAAATGGCTTTGTCCTGCTCTCTACTCCCTGGAGTGGAGAGTTCCGGCAGCCACTCTTCAGAAGCACTCAGAGAAGAGTGAACAATTACCCCTCTTGTGTCTCCATTTTCTGTCAGATCCCTGCCTTCAACCTGACTGTGCCTGAGCTGTCCGCCTGCCAGGCAGCACAGTACTCCTGTGTTTTAGCTCAAGCATGTGGCTGAGTTTCAAGGCTAAATTTTAGGGACTCACGAGCCAAAGACCTGCATTGATCTTCTGAGGAAGGATCTCACTGCATTTTTATATTTGCCGGTTTTTCCCCAGAAAGCGGTTGCCTGACCACACAGCAATTTGCAATTTACGGTAAAGCACAGGAGAAAGCCAGCACCAGGCTCACCGCCTTCAGTTGGCTTCCCCATTCCTATGCTTGGGGACAGTGCAGTACAGTGGCGCCACCGGTTCAGCGATGCCGCCACTCCCACATGCACTCCAAGCAGGACAACTGTTTCTCCCAGAGAGACCCAGAGATCTCAGACCACGCTGTCCCCTCTGGGTCTCTGGCCTCCTTCCCCACAGGAGCTCTGCTAAGCTGGCCAGTCACAGACTTCTCAAACTCCAGATTTTGCCTGCCAGTGCTTATAATACGTTGGGGTAGTCTCAGGAAGCAGGGCTCCAGCCCCTCCACAGCACCCACAGTTCCTATCTCCCCCAGGTCCACGTTTCACAGCTCCGATCTTCCATGAGGTGGTCATGTTTGTACTTGTAGACATGAAGTTTTGTTCTCTAAGTCCTCAGGTTGATTTCTTGGGTATTCAGAATGATTTGATATTTATCTAGCTGTGTTCAAGGGACACGGCCAGCTTAGGGTCCCCCTGCTCCTCTGCCATGTTAGCTCCTCCCCGCCAGTGGAAGAGTTGATATCCTTGGTTTTACAGTGTGTACTGTACAAAGGTATTTAGTCAAGCAGGAGGTGGGTGGGGTTTGAAATCCAGTCAATACCACACTCACTCAGTGCTGCATCTTGGCAAAAAGTTGGATCCGCCCTGGGTGGGGATACAGGGGGTAGTATTTCTCCCTAATTTCACAAAGACAACATAACAGTAAGAAAGGGCCCTGTCCCTGAGAATCACTTGGGAAGCTATTAGGTTGATTTTCTTATTCTGTGTATATTTTAAGCAATATGCAGACCTATTGAGTTAGACTCTTTTATCGATGTGGTCCATGTGCTTATCATTTAAAGAGCAATGCAAATTATGTGAATAGGAAATTTCGTAAACTACTGACCCACAGCATCAACAAACACCTCTTCAACACTGCTATTACCTCAGAACATACTCAGCCTCCCTACCCCCTTCTTCTCTTCTCCCTCTCTCCCTCCCTCTCTCTCACATACTCACTCACTCTCATTCTATCATTTCTATCACCAACTTCTATCACCAACTTCTATCACCAACATTTCTATCACCACTTCCAGGAGCCCAGGAACTTACTATCTGTCAAGAACAAAGCCACCAAAAACAGACAATTAGGTTATTCTCCTGGAACATATGATCCTTTGGTGAAAAAAAAAAAAAAAAAAAAGGAAGTATCAGGGCTGTTTTCCCCCTTGTTGCCCTCCTGCTTTCCCCTCCTTCTTTCAGAGTAGTGCAATGGGGTTAGACTTTAAGAGGCACTTCCTACTAGTATGGGTTTAGTGAAGTCAGGGAAGAAGTACTGCAACTGGGTGTATTGGTCTGGCTCTGGTCCTGGCCTTAAGGAAAAAGAATAGAAGAAGTTGCTGGAGTTTTAGTTCTTTCAACAGATTCCCAAGGCAAGAAAGCCCAAAAGGAAATCAGAGCCTTGCTAGAGAAGTGCTAAAGTGTGCATCTGAATGTAGCAAGTGCTCAGAAAACCAATTATGCCAACAGAAGACTATATTGAACAGATCTCATTGAGCCCACAGATGAAAGTTGAATGATCTTAGGAAGTCTTAATACACCGTTTGCTTCCAAATACTAAGCAGCACAATTCCCCACATCAAAGGCTTCCAATTGACCAGTGGAGAGTCAAAGAAATCCTCAAAGAACTTTTTGCTCTTCAGAATTTCCAGACACAATGGGACACACTACCAAGATACACATTTTTTATTTTATTTTTTTTATGTGAAATAACTGCATGTGGATGGTCTGATTGCTCTTCTGGCTTCATCTGTCATCATGTCCAGGTAGAGGATTCTCAAGCATTTCCTTTTAATCTCAACTCTTTCATGGATTCCAGTCTCATAAGTCCAATTACAGAAAAAATGGACATTATCATCAATGTGTCATGAACTCAAGTTTAATTCATCATCACCATGCTCAAAATATTTCCAAGTTTCTGCTTTCTAGTTCTGAAACATGCTCCTAGTTATGCTCAAAAAATTCCAGAGTTCAATTTTGTTGCTTTTCTCTTTATCCTTTTCACATCTGATCAGGACTCAAGACATGTCCTCCATTCACACAATATCTTGAATCCATTCCTTTACTTCCATTCTCTTTGCAAGTAACTCAAACCAGTTCCTAACCATATCCAGCCTAGATTTTTATAACTGTTTCCCAAGCTATTTTCCTGCTTTTAGACTCTTGATGATCTAATCTATTTTATACACCAATAGGTCATTAATATTCCTAAATCATCCCTCTCTACCATAAAAAGAACCAAAAGAAAATGGGAACTTTCAAGATCCCCCATGAGGCTTATTAAACAACCCTCCCAACTTTACCTCACACGAGATTGTTCACACCACTTAGAATTTTCCAAACACAAATAACATGCTACCATGCTTTTTCTACCACCATGCACTTTCTTCACTTGCCTTCACTCATTGACTCTCCCTTCCTGCAGTTCTCTTGTTACTGAAGTATTATCATCTTTAAGAAACAAACTCCATGCTTCTTCCTTAATCATCCCAACCAGAACGGACCTTCTCTGGCCTCGGCACTCAGGTCCTCCCTTATCAATTACATTCATGGATTGCTTTCAAGTGCAGATAGATATGTATATCACATCTTTCTTGCTAAGATTCTTCAAATAAACATAAGGTAGAGTTTCTCAACAAACAGAACCAACCAAAAATAAAATTAGACCTCCAGAGAGGGAAAGAGTTACAATCACTGAAGTTAATCACAAACAGAAGCAGAAGTTGTAAGACCACAAGGGACAAATGGAAAGAGGTCATTCAAGCGTCATAGAGATAAGAACAGGTTATCCACGAGTCATAAGATTTTCCTGCTGAAGGCACACTTTATTCACTGTAAGGAGAGGAAATAAAAATAGTCCATTTATTTGATTTTATTTTTTAAAGATTTTATTTATTTATTTGACACAGAGAGACAGCCAGCGAGAGAGGGAACACAAGCAGGGGGAGTGGGAGAGGAAGAAGCAGGCTCCCAGAGGAGAAGCCTGATGCGGAGCCTGATCCCAGAATGCCGGGATCACGCCCTGAGCCGAAGGCAGACGTTAACGACTGAGCCACCCAGGTGCCCCCCATTTATTTCAACAAGTATATTGAGTGTCAATTACATGTAAGATATTAGAAGAGTACAGATAAATATTTAAAAACATGAGACTCACTCCTTTAGAAAACTGGTTTTAGTAGAAAAGGCAAAATACTGATAATAAAATGGGCTAGAGACTTGCATTTGTCCCGCTACTAAAAAACAAAAATCTTAAATTATGCATTTAAATGTAAATGCATACTGTTCCTTAAATGTTTCCAAGATACCACAACAGAGAAGGAATTCTTAGGCAATAAATGAAAGAAAAGAAAAGAAAAGAAAAGAAAAGAAAAGAAAAGAAAAG
>NW_024424230.1:29919089-30064439 GCF_017311325.1 Ursus maritimus
GACACACTACCAAGATACACATTTTTTATTTTATTTTTTTTATGTGAAATAACTGCATGTGGATGGTCTGATTGCTCTTCTGGCTTCATCTGTCATCATGTCCAGGTAGAGGATTCTCAAGCATTTCCTTTTAATCTCAACTCTTTCATGGATTCCAGTCTCATAAGTCCAATTACAGAAAAAATGGACATTATCATCAATGTGTCATGAACTCAAGTTTAATTCATCATCACCATGCTCAAAATATTTCCAAGTTTCTGCTTTCTAGTTCTGAAACATGCTCCTAGTTATGCTCAAAAAATTCCAGAGTTCAATTTTGTTGCTTTTCTCTTTATCCTTTTCACATCTGATCAGGACTCAAGACATGTCCTCCATTCACACAATATCTTGAATCCATTCCTTTACTTCCATTCTCTTTGCAAGTAACTCAAACCAGTTCCTAACCATATCCAGCCTAGATTTTTATAACTGTTTCCCAAGCTATTTTCCTGCTTTTAGACTCTTGATGATCTAATCTATTTTATACACCAATAGGTCATTAATATTCCTAAATCATCCCTCTCTACCATAAAAAGAACCAAAAGAAAATGGGAACTTTCAAGATCCCCCATGAGGCTTATTAAACAACCCTCCCAACTTTACCTCACACGAGATTGTTCACACCACTTAGAATTTTCCAAACACAAATAACATGCTACCATGCTTTTTCTACCACCATGCACTTTCTTCACTTGCCTTCACTCATTGACTCTCCCTTCCTGCAGTTCTCTTGTTACTGAAGTATTATCATCTTTAAGAAACAAACTCCATGCTTCTTCCTTAATCATCCCAACCAGAACGGACCTTCTCTGGCCTCGGCACTCAGGTCCTCCCTTATCAATTACATTCATGGATTGCTTTCAAGTGCAGATAGATATGTATATCACATCTTTCTTGCTAAGATTCTTCAAATAAACATAAGGTAGAGTTTCTCAACAAACAGAACCAACCAAAAATAAAATTAGACCTCCAGAGAGGGAAAGAGTTACAATCACTGAAGTTAATCACAAACAGAAGCAGAAGTTGTAAGACCACAAGGGACAAATGGAAAGAGGTCATTCAAGCGTCATAGAGATAAGAACAGGTTATCCACGAGTCATAAGATTTTCCTGCTGAAGGCACACTTTATTCACTGTAAGGAGAGGAAATAAAAATAGTCCATTTATTTGATTTTATTTTTTAAAGATTTTATTTATTTATTTGACACAGAGAGACAGCCAGCGAGAGAGGGAACACAAGCAGGGGGAGTGGGAGAGGAAGAAGCAGGCTCCCAGAGGAGAAGCCTGATGCGGAGCCTGATCCCAGAATGCCGGGATCACGCCCTGAGCCGAAGGCAGACGTTAACGACTGAGCCACCCAGGTGCCCCCCATTTATTTCAACAAGTATATTGAGTGTCAATTACATGTAAGATATTAGAAGAGTACAGATAAATATTTAAAAACATGAGACTCACTCCTTTAGAAAACTGGTTTTAGTAGAAAAGGCAAAATACTGATAATAAAATGGGCTAGAGACTTGCATTTGTCCCGCTACTAAAAAACAAAAATCTTAAATTATGCATTTAAATGTAAATGCATACTGTTCCTTAAATGTTTCCAAGA
Source organism: Ursus maritimus (assembly GCF_017311325.1). Taxonomy (NCBI): domain Eukaryota; kingdom Metazoa; phylum Chordata; class Mammalia; order Carnivora; family Ursidae; genus Ursus; species Ursus maritimus. The sequence goes on from NW_024424230.1 coordinate 29,920,731, forward strand.
TACCACAACAGAGAAGGAATTCTTAGGCAATAAATGAAAGAAAAGAAAAGAAAAGAAAAGAAAAGAAAAGAAAAGGGAACGGAACCAAGATTTCAAAGAATTAAAGGGAATACTGAAGTCTGCTTTTACCTTAAGGGCATTTGCCAAACTTGAAATTTGTAATAAGTATAAAACCTAATGATATAAACACTGATGGTAAAAAAGATGAAATGTTTTCCCCTACCAAGAGAAATGTAATATAGTTACATTAATATAAGATATGCTTTTTTCAAAAGCTTCGCTAGATACAGACTTTATTTCATAAAAATAAAAGTCTAAATTCATCAATAAGATAGAGAAATTTTTAACTTAATAACTAATAACGTAGCCTCAAAATGTGTAGGTAAGCTTGACATATCTTCAAGAAGAAAAAGACAATTCATTATCGTACTGAGAAATTATAACACAACCCTAAGTTAGTAGAAACAGAATTAAGAATGTACTAGAAGACTTTCACAATATGATTAACACACTTAGCCTACTGATATATAGAATATTCCATAGAATTATTTCCAAGCTCAAATGGAACATTTAAATACTAATAATATGCAACTATAACAAAATCTCAGGATTATTTAAAGCCTTAAATGCCTGTACTAGAAATAGAAAAAGATACATTTAATGAACGAAGTACTTAAGAAAAGAACAGCAAAGTTAACCTAAGAAGAGTAGAAAGGAAATAATGTTAAGTATCAAAATTTTAAAAATGAAAATAGATATGCAACAGGAAGAATCAACAAAACCAAAGTTGGTTCTTTGAAAAAAAAAAAAATTATAAAACAGGAAAACCCCAGAGAAACTGGCAAAGGGAACACAAACAACACAAATCAATTCAGGAAATTAAAAAAGGAGAGATCACAACAGATGACATAGACAATAAAAAGTTTGTAAGTTATGGGCACCTGGGTGGCTCAGTCAGTTAAATGTCTGCCTTCAGCTCAGGTCATGATCCCATGGTCCTGGGATTGAGTCCTGAATGGGGCTCCCTGCTGGTGGTCGGGGGGGGGGGTGGTCTGCTTCTCCCTCTACCCTTTCCCCCCACTCCTGATCTCATTCTCGCTCTCTCTCAAATAAATAAAATCCTTAAAAAATAAAAATAAATTTTAAAAAGTTTGTAAGTTATATTATGAACAACTTTAGTCAGTAAATTTTAATATTAGATGATATACATTATCAGAAAGCATGATTTACTAAAACTAGCCACTTTCCCACCCCTGCAAAGAATTAGAAAACCTGACTAATTCTATGGCCATTAAAGAAACGTAAGGTCAAAAATTTCTCACAAAGAAAACCCTGAGACCAGATATCTTCACTCATGAGCTCTACCATATATTCTAATTTTAGAGTTATTATACAAGTTTATAAGCCTACAAAAGAATTTGTGACAACCAAAAATTTCTCTACATATTTTCGAGTGTTCCTTGGGAAGAAAAAAAAAAATCAATCTCAGTTAAGAACAACTGATTTATAATTTCTTGATACCTGTCAAGGAGGTTATGTGAATTAAAAATTATAGTCCAATATGACTCATAAACATAGCTATAATTATCTAAAACACCATACTACTGAATACAACAACATATAAAAGAGATAAAAATGATGACCAAGTTGGATTATCATAATAACTAAAGATTGATTCAACATTATATATTAATATGAATCACTGCATACACAAAGAAAAATAATCATAGGATCTTTTTAATAAAGATTAGGAGAACATATAATAAAATTCAAAATACACTCATGATGAAAAAATATACTGGTCAACTATAAAATGAAGGAAATTTCTTTTCCCTGACATAAGTTATCTTTAGAAAAATAGAAGGAAATAACTAAGTAAAAAACAATTTTGAAGCAAATATAACAATTTATGATTCTGTATTTAAAGTATTTCCTTTCAGGAAAGTTCCATATGCCTTTTATCACCACCTCTATTTTGTCAGCATAGTGATGCATTTAAAAAAAATTAAAAGGCATAATATTTGGAAAGGACAGAAAAAAAATCATACGGAATCCAAAAGAAACCATAAATAAAATATTGGCATTGATAAGAGAACTTAACAAGATGGCTGGGCACTAAATTATGTGCAAAAAAATAAACAGTTTTACGCCAAAAACAAATAGCTAAAAAATGAATAATGTTTACAATAGCATCAAAAATAGGAAGCACCTAGAAACAGATCTACAAAATGGTTTACAAACCCTATATGGAGAAAGTTATGAAACACGATTGAGAGATACTAAAGAAGGCCTAAGAAGAAGGAGACTCTATGCTCTTGGATCCAGGACTAGGAGACGCAACATGATATAGACGTCAGTCCTTCCTCAAGCTGATATATATGTTCAAGGTAACCCAATCTAAATTCTAACGGATTTTACAGATTCTGTGTTTGCAAAGACAAAGATAAAGAATAGCCAAAACATTCTGAAGAAACAGAGAAAAGATGGAAGATTCATCTTATTATACATCAAGACTTATTATAAAGCAGTAGTAAATAAGGCAGTGTGGAACAGACGGACAGACAGCAGATCAATGGAACAAAACAGAGTGTCCATAAACAGAATGAAATAAAACATGGACATAGATGGGCTATATGACAGAGGGTGTAATGCAGATATACAGAGAAAGGATAGAATATTTGATAAATGGTACGGGGACAGCTGGTTATCCTTGTGGAATAAAATAAATTTAGGTATTTTCTTTCCACAATATATAAAATCCAATTTAAAAAAAGATTTCAACTTAAAAGACAAAACTCCAAAGACTTTAGAAGAGAATGGAGGAGAATATCTTCATTATCGTGGGATCGAGAAAGGTTCATTACGCGAGATAAAATACAATGACCATAAAGGCAAAAATTGATTAATTCATCAGAATCAAAGTTAAGATTCTCTACTTCAACAGACACCATAGACTGAGAGGAAAACAAAAAAAGCATCTAACTGACAAAAGACATTATCTGTAACATATAAAGACATTTTATGAATCAATAAGCAAAAGGTAAACAAGCTAATGGGTAAATAGGAACAAAGTTATTGAAGACAATTTACGAAGGAAGAAATCCAAAGAAACATTAACATATGAAAAAATATCAGCTCACAATATTCAGGGAAATGCAAATTAAACCCTCAGTGAGATACAATTACACAATCACCAGGCTGTCAAAAATTATAAAGTCTGACGACAAAGTATCAAACCAGGATGGGCTAGGCTAGCAGTAATTTTTTTTTTTAATCCTCTGGCTTCAAACAATAAAAGATGATTTCTCAATCACATGTTAAGGCCGACACGGGAGGCTGACAGGGGATTGTGCACATAATAATGTGGGGACGAGGCTAAAAGAAGTCTCACCATTTTATGACACTGCCATCTAGAACTGCAGCAGCGGGGAAGAAAGATGGAAAATTTCCTAAAAGGACTTAAATCCTTCCACCCAGAAATGAACCTTATTGTCCAAAGCAAAGGCAGACTAAGTCACTTGATTCTGGCTACCTTAAAAGAGGTGAGGATGTGTAATCAGCCTTATTGTTCCTCAAGAAAGAAATGAAGTGAAAATCCTGGCAGGCACTAATAATTTCTATGACATCAAGTGATGGCTTACACATGCATCAGTGGGAACTGTCACACGCTGCTGGAAGAGGTACATATTGGCACAACCAATGTGGTCAAAGTTTGCTGTTGCCTAGTAAAGGGAACGTGCCTGTGCTCTGCGATCCCCCAGCCCTGCCTCTGGGGTTATACTATAGGGTCATTATCAGTATACATCACATGTGTACTGAAGAAATTGCTCACGGGTCTACAGGAATCCTTGTTCACAGCAGCAAAACTTGAAAAACAATCAAAAATCCATCCACAATGTAACAGGTAATAAATTTTAATATAGTCATGCAAAGAGATTCTATAAAGTATTGAAAATGAATGATGTAAGCCACTCGAATCAACACGAACACAGTAAATAGAATGTTTAAGAAATAAGTAATACATACAGCATAATTCCATTTCTATTAACTTCATAACAGGCAAAACCGTACTTATATATATACCTACAAATATGTATATATATTTATATGATCATATCAGGGATATATACGTGTATATATCAATACTTTAAAATATATACACAATACTTAAGTGCATGTGTATATATAGATATGAATTCATTTGTACATATTTTCCTAGGTGAAAAAGCTGTCCAGAAAAGCAAAGAATAATTATCACAATGGTCGGGGTAACAGTTACCCCTGGGGTAGAAGTAGGAGGAGACACTTAGGGAAGCACACAGCTTCTTGGACACAGTTTTTTTTCTTACTTGGGGGTTGTTATAAAGGTGTTTGTTTCACCTTTCATGCTGTTTCTCTGTCCATCTGTATTTATGTAAAAAGAAAGTAAGACAAATACGCTTAAGTGATGTATAAAACATTTTAAAATAGAGAAAACAATATCCCGGCAAGAAGAGGCACTAAGGTGCCTCAAGAAGGGCAATAAGGTATAACTAATACCAAACGAGAGTACAGTCAATGAATTCAAAAATGTCAGAGCAGGACGGAGTGACTCTGGGCTGCAATGGTCAGGGACAGATTACTGAAGGAGTTAGGACTGGATTTTGGCATCAAAGGATACAATGCCATTAAGTGGGGAAAGAGGAAGACCTTGCTAAATGAAATTGGCCTAAGAAGGAAAAGACCAAAAGAGAATTTAGAGGATGGTGAGCAAGCAACACAGGCTTAGGTAGTGGGTTTATATAGAGTAGTGGCACCGAATGGCTTTCCATTCAGTGGATTAGTTCACGTCTCAGGAAGGTACATATAAAGGTAGTGCAAAGGTCATTGGAAAGGTAAGTGCATGTTCACTTACTTGTTTAAAAACATAGAAGATATAAATTTTTAAGTACCCCCCCCCCACACACACCAAATATGTAGGAGATGGGCAAAATAGAACTGGAGGATTTCAAAGAAAGGAAAGAGAATTTCTGAGCCTTCTTGAAATCTTTGAAATCATACCATGGAAATGATCACCCAGACCAGTTTCTTGATGAGTGGGCAGCGGAGACAATGCTGATGCCTGAGCTGTTTGTCACTGGAACAACGAGACAAGCTCCGCAACTGAGAACAGACATTTAGAAATTGTTCTACTGGGGTGCCCAGGTGGCTCCGTCAGTGAAGTTCCGATTCTTGATTTCGATTCAGGTCATGATCTCAGGGTCAAAAGATCAAGTCCTGCATTGGGCTCCGCGCTCAGAGGGGAATCTGCTTGAATTTCTCTCTCCTTCTGCCCCTCCTTCTGCTTATGCATGCTCTCTCTCAAAATAAATAAAATCTTAAAAAAAAGATACTGTACTATCAGTTTGATAGAGTAATCTTATGTTTGTTGAATAAAATTTTAAAACTAGGATCTGTATTGATATGCCAGTTTTTATTGAGAAATATTTGACATATAACACTGTGTACATTTAAGGTGCAAGCCATGTTAATTTGATACATTTATATATTGTATTATGATTGCTACTGTAGGGATAATGAGCATCTCTATCAAGACGTATATGTCAGTTTTTTATTCGTTTTACTTCTATAGGAATTTATAACATTGATGAGTAAGAGGAAATTTTTTTAATGAAAGGGCTCCTCACCACAGATAATTTGAGAAATACTGACACCTAGTTTATCTATATATGAGGTCTATACTTAGAAATACCTGGATGTCTGCATTAGGCCAAAAAAAAAAAAAAAAGAATCTTATTTTCTGTATTATTTCTGCTAGTACGTAAAGTGATATCACCTTTTAAGAAATGAATAATTTATTCTCACACTGTACCCTGGGAGAATGCCTTTCCCTGTCCCCACCTCCATGCCACAAATCATCAACTTTCTTTCCACCCACTCAAAAGAAGGGTCATCTTACAAATACTATCAGCTCTCCCTAAACTCCTAAGTTTTCACCATTCCTGTTTTCTCTGAGTCTCAGCACCTATAAATGGATGCAAAAAGAACAAGAGAATTGGTAAGTCATTTAATTTTGATCTTGCCATTTTCCTGCTTTCAAGTCTTGGGGTTTTCCTCATTATACTCAGCAATTCCTTTTTAGTACCAAAGCACTTTCACACATCCTCTTTCTTTCACCTCTATTGTCACTATCCTATTTCAGGACGTCATTATGTCTACCTCAATCTTCTACAATAACCACCTATGTGAACCCCAGCCTACAGATCCCTCTACTATACTTTATCCCACTTGAAACTGTCAGATGTATTTTCCTGAAGTGAAAATGTGAAAATTCTAGCTCTGGAACTCAAAACTCTTGAGGGCTGCCTACTGAAAACTGCATATGACATTCTCCACACTATGACCTCAACTGACCTTACTAATCTGATCTCCCACTGTTCCTCATCGCCTAATTTATGATGCTCTGAACAATATGAATGCAGTTCTCTAAACAGAGCATAACCTGTGAAGCCTTTCCTACAGTCCTCAGGAAAATATGCCACACACCTCCCCTCCTTTAACACCCATATTCTCCTTCTTTCCCTCCATGACACTTTGCTAGATCCATTACTCATCTTCCCCTAAGATACCATAGAGTTATCGGTCTTCTAGCACACCGGAATTTAACACCTCAGGGGAGGTGTTAATATCCTCATGGTGCCTGTGATGGAGGTTCCAAGAATAGGAGTTTCCTGTGGATAACTGAATTCCCTACTAAACAGGAGACAGACGTAAGCCTGCTCTCACTTGTAACTACCTTTCCACTGCTATTGACCATTTGCACATTTCCAAAATTATTAGTCCCATATATTGACTTAGATGTGTTTCCCATGTCTTTGCTCATATTGTTTTCTTTGGCTAGAAAATACTTTCAAGGTACCCTGTGTGTGCAAATCCCACTTTTTCTTTAATGGCCTGTTTAAATTCCAACGCCTCCATCTTCCGTATTTTGAGAGCAGGAAGTGATTTCTCTTTCCACAGTAATTTGCTTTTCTTATGTACATTATACCCCCATGACGTATTCATTTTCTAACTGGAAATTTTTATCTCTCCACCCCCTTCACCCATTTCACCCACCTCCCTTGTCCACCTCAGGCAACTACCAATCTGTTCTCTGTATCCATGAACTCAGGGTTTTGTTAGAATTTTTTATCTCTAATTTGGCAAGTTCACGTTGAACTGATGCACGGCATTACATACATCTCTTTTTCATAGTCGCTCTAGAGCAATATGTTCATCATTTACTATTATTTGAAGTCTGAAGTGTCTGTGACTCGTCTGCCATGTAATCAATGCGAGAGACATAATGTGGTAGTGGGAAGAATGCATTGTGGACCCAGCTTGCTTGGGTGTACATCTCTATTCGTCTATTCATTCTTAACATGAAAAAGTGTCTTATTTTTTATGTGCCTCAGCTTTCCATATATCTGTAAAGTGAAAATATTAATTGTACCTGCCTCATACAATTCTGTGAAGAGTGCGTGAACCCATACAGGGAAGCACCTAGAACAGGGCCTGGCCTGTGGCAAGTGCTCAGAAAGTGCCACCTTCCATTATTATTCCTGGAGAATAAAGGTTTTGGTGTAATTGGGTTTTTTGTTGTTTTTCTATGCAAGCATGCTAGCTATGTGTATTTAGTAGACATAGTACATTAGCTCCAGCATATGTACTACCATTAGCCAAGAGAACACGAGAAACCTTCTATTCTGGTAGACCCAACTGAGCTTGTTACTTGCCTCAGTTCCCTACCATCCCTCATCATTTGAACGAAAGAGGCTTTACTATTTCTAAGGTCATGATAATTCTAGCCTGGCTTTAGTCCCATCTCCCCATTAAGAAAAACACGGAGTGAAATTGAAGTTCTAAGGAAGCTCGTCTGACCTAGAGGAAAGCCCAGAGATTTTGAAATATGCAAGACCTTAGTTCATTGTTTGGGTCTACCATTTACCAGATGGCTGACTTTGAACCCACTAACTTTCCTGAGCTTCAGTTTTCTACTCTTTAGAATCTGTATAATATCCACCATGTTCATTACGTAAATCAACTGAAATAAATATTTAAAATGCCTGGCATATAGTTACATACCCAATAAAAAAGCAAGCTATTATTGTTTTTATGGAAGTGTATATATTTCTTATAGACATCAGAGATTTTCATAATAAAACATCCTAGAAGGCCTACCCCACGATCCTGCTCCACTAAAATTAGATTTAATTACTTAAATTTAATGTATTAGAAGTACAGTAGGTAATCTTAAGAACCAAAGGAATTATGGGCTTTTTAATAGATAACATCTAATAATCCTTAATGAGGCTTAAATATAAAAACTAATATCTTAATACAAACTCTCTTTTCCCATAAAACATAATTGAGACTCATCTATAAGAAAGTTCATACTTGCTCATGTTTTTATGTTAATTCCTTTCCCTAGTCCTCTCCTCATCAATACCAGCATTCACAACTAGACCCATTCTTAAGTCCAGAAGAAGCGAAACTTTCCCCAAGCACAAACCCATGTGGAAATGTATGAAATAGAGGGCAGTTATGCTATGGGGTGTCAAAACTAATAGGTTCTTAGTCACTGTTTTTCGTCCTTTCTCTCTTTTAGTATTTCTCCAAGTGGTGTCTATTGTGAGAACTGCCATTCTGTCACCACACTTAGAACAAATTAAAGACTTCTAAACATGCTTAAGAAACACGTCTAACAGGGGTACCTGGGTGATACAGTCGGTTAAGCATCCAACTTAAATAGTTTTATTCAATAATTTTCTTTATTAGCTAGGAATGTATTGTTCAGTATGATGGCTACTAGCCACACTGGCTATTGAGCAGTGGTGTATTGTTGAATATTTAACAATTAGCTACCCCTCTGACCCTCACCCCACCAAACTGCAAGGGTTGATGTTATCTGTGGAATAAATATGCCCACAGTGCCTAATTTTAATCTACAAATCAACCAGGTCATGAAATTCTGAAAAATTGGCAATCAGCTCTGGCAATCCAGTGCAAGCTAGCTCCAGCATTCCACTGAGGTAGCTAGTCCAAATTGAGACGTGTTTTTAAGTGGAAATGCACACTCGATTTTTAAGACAGTAAAAAGAAAAAGAATGTAAAATATCCCAACAGCTTTATATTGGATACACTGAAATAATATTTTAGATATATGGAGGGAAATAAACTATATTATTAAAATTATAGTTATTTACCTTTTTAAAATGTGGTTTAGAAAATGTAAAATTGGGTATGTGGCTTGGCTCACATTCTATTCCATTGGATGACACTGATCCAAGCAAGTATTTTTAAACAAATTAACACATTTAGTTTTTAAATTATATTTTATTGATTCATATTGTTTACTTAGTTGCTTTTGACAAAAACTTGGTTCAAATTAAATTTCCAAACTCCTAACCTGATTAACTCAGAAAATGATCTAGAATGGTATTGTGGCATATTCCACTTTACCCACCCACCTCCATAAAAAGCCCACAAAAACCAAAAACCTTTGAATACACACACACACACACACACACACACACCCACCCCTTTTATTACTTCTCAGATTCCATTAGTACTAAATGGCACTTGAAAACATTTTATCTTCGACATATCTAGTAAGGATGGGGTCAGTGAGAAAATTTTAAATGTATAATGTGATCAAATTGTATAACCCTGAGCACACCTGTAAGAAATAATGGGCGAGGCAAATTGAAAACTGTAGAGCATGGACTGAATTCAGGGACATGTGGGTTTTATTGAGTCCTGTAATTTTCCAGTGGTTCACTGAATATACTACATGTGAGTACGAAAAGCCTTTGCACTTCAGTGAGCTGACAGATCGGCTTGAAGGAATGCTAACGCGTCCTCACAGGTGAGCTGCACCTTAATAAAGGAAGGGAAGAGGGACCAGGACACAAAAGGATGGCTTCGGGTCTCAAAGTTGTATCTGGCAGATGTCATAGGAGCTTTCCCGGGTTACCATGCCCTACCAAGCTTGTCAGAAAACATTTCTCGTAACCCTGTTCAACACAAAAAAGTAGAATGGCTTCACTTCTCAAAAATATAAATCCCAGATTCAATAGGCCTTTCTCACTACGAAATTTGTAGCATCTGGTCACAATAAATCACTTTTTTATTATGCTAATATGCATACAATTATTGCTATCTTTAGAGAACGCTATGATGTAAGGGTACAAATAGACCAGAGCTCCACACTGGGAGGTAAGAAGGTGTCATGGAGGGGTGGGAAGTAGTCTAGACTGGGCATCAGAAGTCTTTTGTTCCATTTCTGATTTTCTCCCTAACTCTGTTTAACCCTGGCCATTCCATTTAGCCACTAGACTTATTTTCTTATCTGCAAAACAGGGATAATAGATGTCTTCTGAGTTGATTGTGAACTTGAGTTAAGCAATGACAGAAACAATTTTACACAGAGTATTACTATCAAACAGCTTTAGGGAGCAATTCGGTATTACCAAAGAAGAGTTAAAGATGGTAACTTTCTGAGAAAAATCCATCATGATATGTTCAGAAAAATAATTTATTCAGTAAGGCTGTCTAAAACTGGGAGTTCTCTACCAAGTATTGAGGAAGCTTTTTTTAAAAGTTATTTACCCTGCTCTAGAGTGTTTAGAGATTAGTTTGGAAACTGTGAAGAAACACATAAACAGAGGGCAATTCTAAGAAACAACTTAAACAACAGGATGTTTGTGGGAATTAGCTGAGTTCTCTTGGCAGTTTTGTTGTAAGAGACCAGACTAGGTGTTATTCTGTGTAGGTTTAAGGAAGAAGGTAGGTTGTAGGCATGGGCTTAGAAAATGTTTGGATTTCACGGGGGGAGAGGAAGGCACAATAAAGAAATTGGAGTAGCGAGAACCAGGGATACAGATTAGAGAGCCATGAAAAAAGTCACAAAATGTTCAAAAGTTAGGCATGGAAGCTTTCGACCACTGATGAGGGTCTGGAATGTTAAACCAAACAATTTGGCTTAGATCAGCTATTCAGTACAGAAATACCGAAGTTTCTGAGTCGACTCATCTTTTCAGTTAATGGAAGGCTATGATCCCTAGAGCCAAACATTTCAGAGCTGGGAGAGCCCTCTATGAGAGCCCTCAGTTTCCTCATCTGCAAAATGGAAGCCCCTCATTTTAGGATTTTATAAGGATTATAGATTTAAAAACCAAAATTGCCTGCCATCTATCTAGATGCTCAACAGCTAGTACCATTTATTTTGCATTGAAATAGAGTTTTATATTTTTAAAAAAGGCTTTCCTTAAGCTCAGCCTGAGAGGCTCACTGGCTGCACACAGAGCAAGGTCTAGTAAATGGTGGGGACTGAGCTGGCATCTGAGCATTTGGACTTACTCTCCCACCCACCAACTCTGGTGGGCTCTGAACCACTGAGCAGGACCAGCAAATACTGCAGAGCATCCTCTGTAGACTGAACGGGTGTCTTGCCAAAGGGTCAAGAGAAGGCAAAATGTTATGTTGCCACCCCACCACAAAGATCATAAAAGCATAACTTGGCCGCTGGGGAGAGGCTGTTCACAAGCTCTGGCCGGCTGTGTGGGGAAGGCAGGCCACAAGAGTTAAGATGTGTCTTGTGAACTCAGGTGGTAGCAACGGGGCTGAAGAGGAGAAGGAAAGAGCCCCCACCCCTCCAAAAAAAAAAAAAAAAAGAGTCACGACTGACCACAAGAAATGACATTTTGGCAGGTTGCTGATGCAGGAGAGACAGTGTGAGGAAGAGAGCTGGTTGCAATCACTCCTTGGAGGCATTTGTTTTCTTAGACAAAGGTGTTTGCCCTATTTCCAGTAGCACCTGATTTTTCTTAGGTGTGCACCCCACATGCTTAGATCCCATTTGCCTACCACAATGTGTTGTTAGATTAGAAAACTAATGCATACATTCATGCATTCACTTGCTCAACAAAAATGTGGTAAATATTCCCTCCGCGTCAGGTTCTGAACTAGACACCCAGAACAAAAATCTAAGACTGGGCTGCAACCCTCCAGGCTGGGGTTGCGCCTTTCCATTTTTTTATTTTCAACCCTGATTCAAGCTTGGCATTCCTTACAGGCGAGGGTGTTCAGCGTTGTCCTTTACCTATAAAACGTCAATTCTCTCTTTTAAGAAACTGGTTTTAAAAAAAAGGTTAAAGTCTTCAGATTCATAAAATGTAAGAGGAGATGGTTGCTAAGCAGTTTAAAATGGTAAAAATACCAGACAATTGGGTTGGAAACAGGTTTCTATTCGAAGACTGTGCTCTACAGCTATTTGCCTTTGGCCAGCTACTGGAACTTTCTGGGCACATTCACGAATTGCAAAATAAATTGTTTGACCGACATGACAAGGCAGCTCCAAGACAAAATGAGGGAATATACGTCAAAATGGTTGTAAAGTATAGTAAGCTCTACAGAGACAGAGATAAACCTCTGTGTGTTTTGAGTAAACTGAAATGTGAGAAAGACAGAATTCTAACTATAGAAACAGTATTTACCTAACTGTCTCCAGTCAGCCCAGGTGCTTTCTAGGAGGGCACCAATGACGGCACTGTCATTGGTGACATGCGGCATTTCTGAAACTGTAAATAAAGACAAGTAGGCTGACATCTGCTTGAGGGGCCGAGGGGAGGTGCAGGGCCCACCGGTGTTCGCAGGGACACGCTACGCACGTTCCCCAGCTTCCTGGGAGCAAATCCTCCATCTGTCTGTGAAGACCTTGTAAGGTCGAGGCGCTTGTACGAAGCAAAGGTTTTTCTTTTACCGGGTAATAAACCGCTAACGCTGGTATCCCCAGGCTGCTACAAGTGGGGCAGCCAACTTGGGAGCACTTTGCCCTTAAATGGAAGCTGTCACTGCGATTTTTGATGGCAGCTGACGTTGCCGATCTTGCTGTCATGGGGAGGAGAAAGGACCACTTCTAGAACATCTTACACGGGAAAATCTTTATTGGTTTCCTGCCCTGGGAATTTCCCTGAGTGACCTTCTAAGTCAGAGGAGTGTGAAAAGACACTTGGTGGCAAGCTGGATCAGAGAAAGGATAAAGCCCAGGCCAGTTTCCGACCTGGCTAGGGACTTCTCTGTGTTTCCACTGCTATTTTTCCTCTGCTGTTCTGAGTCCACTATTCCTGACATGGGAGTGAGCGTGCCTCCTTGCATGTCCTCAGGCATGTGAACACATCTATTTCCATGCATCATATGGAAAACACTTACTAATGTATATTATGCTACACACACAGAAAGAGATGAGAGAGAGAGAGAGAGAGAGAGGAGCAGGAGGGGGAATATCATCTCCCTGGGGGAGAGGTTTCCATTGTGTTGTTCAATACTGTATCTCCACCATTTAGAACAGCGTCAGACACACAGTAAGTGCTTTGCTTAGTCAGCTTTTACTGAAGTTATGCTGCATTAAAAAATAAAGAAAGAAAATCAGTAGCTTATAAATCTAAGCATCTGCTTTTTGCTCCTGGATCTTTAGGCTTGTGACAGCCTGGCTTCACTCTGCCAAGTCCTGCTAGCCTTTCCTGGGCTTGGCTCCAGGCTGAGAGCCAGATTCGGGTCATCTTCATGTTTTCACAATAGGGGACCCAGGATTAAACGCCTGGGATATAAACCCACACTCTCGCTTCATAATTAAAATAGGAAAGCACAGATAAAGTCTGGGGTGCTTAATAAAGTCCTGCTGGGAAGAGGAACTTGAATTCCCTGTGACTATAGAGGAGTGATGCTGGCAAGTGACCACAGATGAGTCACTCTGCCACTCGGAGTAAGCAGAACGGTGGACTCAATCAATAGTTTTCAAACTTTGTTTTGGAAAGCTCATTTGGAATCCCAGGGTGCACAAGAGGTAAGAGTCTCATGGCTTCATCAGCCCTAATGCTCCTGGGTGCTCAGTGAGAAAGATGCGGCTCGTAATGGTTCCTCGGCTGTCCTAAGCAGGAGTAGTGCTCTACAGAAGAAGAAAGCCCGGAGCAAGCTTTGACCCTCAGGAGCGGCTGTCTGCACAACAGGAAGCGTTCTGCCCACGTGTGGCCACAGTCCTCTGAGCACCATGAGTGTAGCACTGATGCGTGATCACACCCGTCACCACCCACTCTCCTGACCCAGGGGAGAAGCAGACATCACAGCAACCAGACCCCGACCTGTGCTAGCAGAGACTGAAACGCTAGAGATGAGCAACAGGCCTCAGAGAAAAAGAGAAATTCTCTCTGCTCCAGGTCGTATGATTATGTAATGACAGCGTCTGGGAAAAGGCCCTGATATTTATGCTGTTCGTCATTTCTTTTACTTAAAAATAGCTCTGGTGTGTGAATGCGTGAACACACTCCCAGGGACCTCCCTGCAACAGCCCCATCACAGACAAAAAGAACTGAGTCCTCTTAGCTCCTCAAGACGTGTACTCACTCTTCCAATTTATTTCTACTCAAATACTTGCATCCATTTAAATAAGGTTGCTGTTTCAGTGACTCTGTTCAGTCGCTCAGATCTGGGAGAGATTCAAGATAAATTCTAGAAATGTGTTTAATATTTCTTAACATTTGCATGCCAGAAGCCCTTGGTTTATTATAATTTTCTTTTTTAATATTAAAATTGTTGTATGGTGCAACAATTATAAAAATAATCTTCACAGGGCAGCAGTGTGGCACTCAGGGAGAAGACTTGGATGATCTTGGGTATGCTGCTTTTATCACCTCTAAAAACAGAAAGGAAGACTAGAGGATCTCTAAAACGCCTTCTAGCTTTAAGTCAGGGTGGTTGCATATTCGCAAAGTTAAAATTCAAAGATTTAGTTCAGGATCACCAGAGAGGAATGGGGAGGGGGTGCTGAGCAAACTCCGCTGAGGCAGAATCAGGAGGCCAAGGAGGACTAGCATTTGAGCAGAAGGCTGCTCTCTATCCCGGCATCCTTACGAAAAGGAACACATTCTATCACAGCTCACTGCATGAATGCTTGATCACTCCCAAGGACCACCATATGGTCCCGAATATCTTTTGAATTAAGGACCTCTTTTTAAAATGTATGAATGCTATGGACCTCTCTGTGGGAAAATACAGCATGTGCTTAAGGTCACAAAATTCTGTGACCAGTCTTAGAGGATTTAAGGTCCCCTGAAGCTCGTTAAAAAGTCATTTCCAAGGGCTCCTGGGTGGCTCAGTGGGTTGGATGTCTGCCTTCGGCTCGGGTCATGATCCCAGGGTCCTGGGATCCAGCCCCGCGTCAGGCTCCTTACTTGGTGGGGAAGCCTGCTTCTCCCTCTCCCTCTGTCTGCCGCTCCCCCTGCTTGTGCTCTCTGCCAAATAAATAAATAAAATCTTAAAAAAAAAAAAAAAAAAGTCATTTCCAGAGCAGGAATCCAAGCAGACTCAAAATTGTAAGACGACTTTGAAAGGATATAGAAAGAAAACATGGTCACTTCAAGTTATAAGAAGTATCTTAAGAGGAGCCTGGGTGGCTCATTCAGCCAAGTGTCTGCCTTCAGCTCTGCTCATGATCCCAGGGCTCTGGGGTGGAGCCCCACGTTGGACTCCCTGCTCAGTGGGGAGCCTGCTTTTCCCTCTCCCTCTGCCTGCTGCTCCCCCTGCTTGTGCTCTCTGTCTCTCTAGATTGCTCTCTCTCAGGTAAATAAATGCATTTATTAAGCTTACAAATAATACATATATTGAAGATCACACATTTAAAAAAATTATAGATACTACGTAACAGTTTGAAGAATATTGGCCTAATTTCCCTAGCTATTTGCATAATTAGGTAGAGGTGGGATTTCAGGGCTTTCTTATATTATAACCTCTCTGGAATTCTGCTATGGTGTCTAAATCCCTCATTACCTGTTTCATTAGCTGTTACATGCTGAAAACATATATTTAGATACATACAGTACACATCTGACAGGATTAACCCATTTAACCAACAACAGCCTATTAAAACAACATTGTGAGTATGTACATTGTTTCTCCAGCCAGCAGGATTCTTGGAGAACAGGATAAAAATAACGTTTCATAGGTATTATGAGAAGAAAATTAAAGCCCAGAAAATGTACAGAGTCAGCGAGAGATCTAACTTTGATCCTACAGTAGGGGACTCGTGTGCCATGACAGAGCAGATGAGAAGTATCAGTGGGCAAGGCAGAAAGGGGTTTAGGGTGGAAGGAGGGAGAAACAAAACACAACTTTGAAGTCACTGCAAACATGCTTCCCCCTGATTCATAATTTTGCAGTCTGGCCGTATTAGTGACAATCATCAAATGCTTTCACGCCTACCATCTTATAACTTAGCTTCATGGGTGAATTCTCTCTAGAGAATTAATTTGAGGGGACCAAACTCCTGGAAATTCCTAAAGCACTGTTTTCCACCTGGGATTGACTTTGCACCCAAGGAACATCTGGCAATGTCTGGGGACACTTTCAGTTGTTGCAAATTACAGGGTGTGTTACTAGTATCCAGTAGGTAGAAACCAGGTGAGCTGCTGACATCTTAGAATGAACAGGACCACCCCGCCCTCCTCCAACACACACCAAAGAATGAGCTGGACTAAATGTGAACAGTGCCAGGGTTGACAAACCCTGTCTTAAAGGAAGCAATGTCGTTAAGATTGACCCATGGTAGGAATCAAGATCAGAAATGTGTGTTCCTGGACGGCTTTGTGTCTGCTGTTCTATCCCAGAAATCTCAATCCTATAAGCAGCCAGTTTTCCCGAGTAGAGTCTGAAATATCACTGATTCATCACCAACTATCTCACAATAGGGAGGAAATTGAAGACCAGTTCTATCAAAGGAAGCATAAATCTGCCCTTTCCATCGGCCTTAAAGAAACAGAATTTAATGATCTCAGCTGGGGCCTAATGAGCCAGTGTCCACATCAGAAAGCTGCTCTGTGTTTGACGTGTTTGACAGTGTGTTAGGAGAAAATAGGGAAAAAATATTGGAAAGCTAATTGAGCACTGCAGCTGAGCAATCCATGGAAGTCTGGTCCTCCAGCTAGAGGTTGTTATGCTCCGATGGAGCCAGAGACAGACTCTGCCATGAGGATGTCACTCTTCTACGTGGAAAACAATAGGACTTTAAACATAACAAAAGCTGGGGAGTATTTGGGAGGCTTAGTTTTAGTTGCAGGAACTACTGTCAGAAAGAACCACCCAGCTGTGGCTAACGGTCTGACTTCCATGTAAAGTACGCCACACATTAAAGGGTACCAGGTGCTTAATGTTCTGCTTCGGGACCAGAGAAGGTGAACTGAGGTGTGCGGAGGCTACCACCGCAGAGCTGAGGGGGCCAGCCCCACGAGACCAGGTCACTGTGAAGCATTTCTGAGACAGTCAAGGGCTTCCAGCACAGGGACTCACTTCCCCCACCTACCCCGCCCGCACCAATATGGCTGCTCCAGTGACAACAGAGAAAGACACCAGGAGGATGTAAGGACATGTCAGCAGAGGGGGTGAGATAAATATAATTCTGAAACTGCCTCTGGCAATATGCCTCAGCTCTGGGCTGCCGGGAAAAGACTGAGGCCAGGATGGGTCAGAAGCATCACAAGCATTTACACGCCTCGATTAAGTCGCACTTGGATGTGAAGACTGATCTGTCAGCTGCCTGATGTCTGGTTAATTAACATCTCTCGATCTCTGTTTTCTCATGTTAAAAAAAGGAGATACTAACAGAGTCACCGAAAATTTAACTTAAAACGATGCAAGTAAATTACTTATGAAGGTTAACTGAAACCTTGCATATACCTTGAGCACACTGTAGACCATTTTTATGGAATATTTATGAACACATGATTGAAATCAGCTGAGACAGGCAGGTCTGGGAGTAGCATAGGCAACAGACCAAGGGGATGAGGACAGGGCCTTCTATCACCATCCTCTCAAAAGTGTTGCTAGGGTACTTAGGACACTTTTGAAGTGAAATGAGTCCCCTGCTTTAAAGCACCCAAGATCTTCACTAGAATGTAAGCGTCCCCAAAGAAACTGACCTAGTCCATCTACTAAAACCTCCGAGAAAGTTATTTAACAAATTCAAGAAATGTGTAGAAAAAAAGACACTAAATTTGGAACGAGCAGATCTGGAATCCTGACTCTAAGTCTAGATAGCTGCGTGACGTTGGCCAGGTAACGTCACCTGTCTGAGTTGCTGCATCCTTATCTGTGGTAGAAACCAATTCTAACCATTCCCCCAATCCCACTTATGTGAAAATCTGATGAGATCCTGGAGACACCAACATACTGAAGATCTCAAAGTGCTACAGTATTACTCATGTCATTACCTGAGAAGTTCCACATACATACACACATGCTACAGAGTACGCGCTAGTAACACACTCACTTTGGGACATAAACTAACATAGAAAAAGACAAGTCGCTGAACTGCCAGCATTAGGGTTGAGAAAAGGAGGTACACGAAATAGCATTATTCATGAGCATCATCTAGAAGTGAGTGTCCTGAAAGAAGGAAATAACGTGGCATTACAGAGACCATGGGTCAGGACTTTGCCGGTGCACTTGTCAAAGAGTGGAGGCCAACGCTGACCCCGGGAAGTGTATCCTTACCTCCTCCATCCCCCTCCCCACCTCCTGAAATGACTATCAGAGGAGGAGCATAAATGAGCACTCTCTGAAGGTATTGGTTTGGTTAGTGTAATTCTAAGCCATAAGTTATTAAATCTGGACACTGGATTTGGCAGCAGTTCCTGAGTCCAACCAGGGGAAAAAAAAAAAAAAAAAAAAAAAAAAAAGCCTGGATCAGGAGTGTCAGAGGGTATCCAGGTTACCCAGGCTGCAAGTAGATTAACAGGTGAAAGGGAACTTGGAGGCAGATGTTTGAAACTAGGAAATCAGTCCAGGCATAATGATGGGCATGGTGAGTGTGTGGATCCCTACAGCTAGGGGAAGCCCTGGACTGACATGAGATTCGGTAACGTTTCCTCTAACAGAAGCTGGGGCAGGGCAATAAAGACGGACCCTACTGATAAGAGACTCCACAAATGTGGAATCATTGCTGTTAAAAGTCTGTTCTCAGTAAGTCTGGAGCTTCAGTCAAGAAATTTAGTCCTTGGAAACCCTGAATTCCATGGTAGGGTCTTAAAATCACAAAGCAAGGGACCAAAAAACCCCACAAAAAACCAAAAAACAAAGAATCCAACTTATCTTTATTAAGCGCCCATCGTGTACCCTGTGTTGAACCACCTGCTATGTAGCCATCACATAAGAATGTGGTGAGATGCTTTCTATAAACCTCATCCTACAACTGAAGAAAGGTAGGCCCACAGAATCTCAAGAAACCCAGGTGGAAAGTGGCAAAGACCATGTCCTTTCTCACACACCTCCTACCAGCATGCACTCTGTAAATGCTGAATTAATACGAATTTCTTGGGGCAACATTGAACTGAATTTTACTAGCCACACTGTCAAAATACACATGCCCGTGTGCATTTTCACCACAAGGCTATAAGCTCAGCACCCTTCTCCTATATCTCCACCGGCATAATGAAGGACATGCAGAAGTTTAATAAGCATACAGAATTTTTAAATGAAACTGAACCAAAAACTTAAACCTATTAATACTAAGATATGTGTCTCAGGAAGATATCTTCCCTCCTGAAGCCTCCCAAGTATACAAGGCAAAATCAATACCCCAAAAATAAATAAAGTGGACACATCTACACATTAGGTGGTCCTTTCTCTCATTTATGAAGAGGGTATTTGGTTTTAACCTTCAAAGTACTTCTCTGGAGATTCCCATCATCCCCCAGGCCACCTCTCTCATTCTTTTTTTTCATCCTGCAGGGTTGAGGCTGGCTGACTCATTCTACACAGACAATTACACCCACGAAGACCTCCGCTTCAGGTTCATGTAGTAATAAGCCTCTGGGATTCTCTGCCCCACAATCCACACACAAATACACACCCCCTGAAGTTCATTCACACTGTCTAAAGACTAGGAGATACAGACAGTGGGCAGTGGAAGATCCAGCTGCTGGCGCTGCCGTTGACCAGCAGTCTTCAACTCAGAGGCAGAGCACAACAATGCCCATAGACAGCACCCAAGTGTTTGCCCTTTGTTAAGTGGAGAGGCAGGGGCCTCTCACAGAAAGAAAGAAATGAAAGAGAAAAACACGTATGTATAAAAAAACGCCTCACAGTTCTGAATTCAAAGAATCACAGTACTGCGTGATTTTATTTTTCACCCAGATTCATTTTATAACTGATGTCATATTGCTGTTTTTATCTTATACCAGAATGCGTAGAATAAAAGGAAATGGTTGCTACCCAGGAGATATGGATCAGCACAGAAAGCTCTGTGGAACTATTAAATGTCGCCTTTAATCACGTTAAATGGGAGGAAGTGACACAGCTCATCACAGAAGACAAGGTTCTTCTTTCCATTAAAAAAAAAAAATATATATATATACATACACACATATATATATATATATACATACACACACATATATATATATATAATACAGATACATACACACACACACACATATATGAATGTACTGCAACCTTCAGTAACTTACATTCACACTGCTGCATGCAACATATTTCACACCCATTTTAATGAACCCCACTGGGCATTCATCCTTTTGTTAAGCTGGAATTAGACTAGAATGAAGGCCTCCCTAAACATTAGTCAATAAATTGAGTGTCTACTGATGTCCAAGCTGAACCATTTGCCAGCCCCTGGGTACAGCTTCCTGCCCTTTGCATATACTGTTTCCTAAAACTCTCTTCCATGGCTCGACCTGGTTATATATTAAATATTTTTCATATACTCGCTTCAGTCCTCTATTTCTTCCAGAAGCTCTCCCTGTCCCACTTAGTACACTACAAATGTCCCCCACCATATACACTCACTCCCCCGTTTGTTTCATTCATGTCACCTCTCCATCTTTCCTCCTCAGGCTCCATGCCCACTCCCCTGAGCTCCCAAGAGACAGGGACGACATCCATATTTGTAGTTCAGTATTCAGTGCAATGCCTGAGTAACAATGGGAGCGTCTCAAAACAAAGGAGGCAAAAATACATTTCTTCGTGCCTTTATGTGAGTGAAAACGTGAGTTCTGAATAAGATAGAAAAGTTATTCAGGCCAAACTGTAGTTACTTAGGAGTCCAATTTGGGGAGGAATTGTTTTTGGACACATTTTCTATTGGGTTGTGCAGGGTTAAAAAGAACGAACATGAGAGATTTTTAGCTTTTTTTTTTTTTTTTTCTTAAAAAAGGGGGGGGGCAGAGAGCGGTAGAATCTTTTCCTCCTGTAGTGGAACTGGGCCAGGGGCACAAGATTTGTGCTATAGACAGTGACTGCTTCATGGGCCAGCCAAGAATAAAACTCTCTGATCATCTGTCCTGTGGATTTTCATTGTAGTGAATTAGAACCAGATCAGCAAATTTCCACTACAGGCTTATGCTCTGAAACAAAGGGACAGCTTTGTTACAGGGAACTTTGGTTAGAATGGCCTTTGCTATCATGGAATTTTTAGACAATAAGAGGCTCTATTGTTCTCCCCTGCACCAGCTTCCTCATTGGATTCTTGAGGCCAAATAAGGCAGCACTCTATTCCATAATCTTGGTCATCCAATGGGTACTTACTCATCTATCGTCTCAGGTATACCCTAAGTGGAACAAGGCGTATATGCAACAAAGCTAGTCTAAGAGCCAAAACAGCAGCTTTGAGAACTAGAAGCACCGAAGTATGGGATTGTCTATGGCTTGGCCCTCCTTCCACTACATACCTTGGACCTTATCTCAAACAGATCCAAGACGGGAAAGAAAAAAACAAAGATCTCAAACACTCAGGCAAAGGAAAAAGTCTAGTTGCATAACTCAGTGTGGTATCCATGCATAAACAGAGCTTCATTAATCAGTCTGGCATCCATGTGATGACAAGAAAAATGGAACAAGCTTCTTTCCTAAACTACCTTCCTAATCTGTTCACAGATAACTAATACCTACACTTTTTTTTTTTGAGAACGGCCCTTCCTTCCATTAAAAAATGAGGCTTTCCATGGCAAATGACCTCTGAGGGGGTGGGAGAGGTCCACAAAACAGGAGAACAGATTGGGGGTAGGAGTTCAGAAGGGTAGTTGTTGGGTGGTCAGATCTCTACTTAAGGGGCAAAAGTAAAGACACAGGAAAGACTGAGAATTAAGCCCAGATTTCGCCAAGACTGTAGAATTATTTCACCCCGGTTCCCTGAGACTTTAAGCCGCTGTTCTTGAACAAAGAAAATGCCTGCTGAAACAGCACAGAGCTCAGCAAGCGACACATCCATCTCCTCTAAGATTGGCTGCTGCTGCACAACACTTGAGTATTAGCCTGGGCATGTGTTCACAACCTTCATTTTTCCTACTAGAAGGAGATGGTGAATATCTTATTACTCAAGTGTTGTGGGTTGAATTGTAATCAAGCTAACAAAAAGGTCATACTGGATTACAGTGGGCCCTAAATCCTATGACTACTGTCCCTATAAGGAGAGGGCTATTTAGAGACACAGGCACACAGGGATGAAGGTCATTGACAAAAGAGGCAGTGATTAGAGAGAGGCAGATATAAACCAAGAATGCCAGGGACTGCTGGGAGCCACTGGATGCTCCCAGAGGCAAGGAGAATTCTGCCCTAGAGCCTTCAGAGAGAGAGAGAGAGTGGCCCTGCTGACACTTCAGTTTTGGACTTGTAGCTACTGAACCGTGAAATAATAAATTTCTAACATTTTAAGCCACCCAGTTTGTGGTCATTTGTCCCGGCAGCTGTAGAAAACTAACACATCCAAGTATCATCCAATCCACCTCTATGTTTACCTGTGTACTGGAACATGATTCCCCAGGTTCCACTTTTCTGTGTATCTTGTGAGCAGAGGCACTGACAGCTTTTGATCCAGACTATCTTTCTGAAGATGTCTGAAGAGCAAAAAGCTTGGAAGATAGAGAATCTACCTCTTGGATAGAAGGTAGACATGTCCGCTATCCAAGATGGCAGACATAGTGTCTGTCTGTGGAGTCAAGGTTGAGAAAGATTGCTTTCAGCCCCTTCATAAATAATTAGCATTTCCTAAGCTCTAGGTCCCTCTCCTGTATGCAGCCCACTGCATCTGCAGGAATCACTCTGTCCTTATTGCAATGTCCTGGGGGAACTGGGGTTTGGAAAACCAGCACACATGATGATATTCTAGCTACTGTTATTGCTGTGAGTAATAAAGTGCTCTTTGTCTCGGACTCAGGAGTTTTGTGTCTTCTGCCAGCATTCATGAAACCATGGAAGACTAATTTCTTAGCTTGAGAGTAGGGTAAATACTCAGCTCCTGCACAGTTCTTGACACTACATTCCTTGGCATTCAAACACCTGACCATCTTCCCTCCTGCCTCCACCATCGATTAAGCATATGCCCCCTCCCCACTTGCTCATCAACATGTCATACAGGTAGTACAGAGTCAGGTTTTTATGGTTCATGACCATTAAATGCATAGCTGGGCACTCAAGACCAGCACACACAAATCAATTAGACTCTTGACCAGCAATATGGATACCCCGAGTGTTTGTCAGAAATGCCAAATCTCAGACCCCACTCCAGACCTAAGAACCAAAATTTGCATTTTATCAGATTCCGAAATGATTTATGGACACACCACAGTTTGGGAACTGATGAATCAGAAGAGAGTAAGATGAAGAATACCTGCTTTGCTCAACTATGGCAGCTCAGTGAGGGAGACCAGTGTCACCAGGGACAACTGAGAAAAGCTAGAAGATTTTGCTCTTTTTGAGCCTCTAAGGAAAGACAGAAGTTGGGGGCTAGGGGAGAAGGAGGACGAAGGCACAGAGGACCCTGAACTCTCAACTTTATTTTGATCTAGCCAAGTTGGAAGTAAACTGAAGACTTCCAACCTCTCAAAGTCCCCCAGGACCTTGGTAGCCTTGGAGGGAGGTGGGAAACTCAGACCTGGGGGGCCTCAGAGAACAAGAAAAGGTATTTAAGCTTCTGTGATTCAGGGGAACCTACCTCAGGCTGGGGAAGCTTGTGGGTTCTTAAGAGAAAAACTTGGCTCGAGGGAAAGACCAGGGCTGATAGTCTCTCCCACTCTTAATAGATTCTCTAACCTGTTTCCCTTCTTCTAGTGGCCCAAAGATGTTCATTTCCTCTCATACTGTAAATAAAAATACTTCAAGAGTTAGGCTATTCTAACAGATTTTTAGGTTTCCCCCAAAACTTTTGGGGAGGAAGTTATGCAAAGAACAGCAGAGCCAAATATTACAAACAAGCTGACAGTCAGCAACGTGGAAGTGGGCACTAATGCC
This sequence comes from Ursus maritimus, assembly GCF_017311325.1. Taxonomy (NCBI): domain Eukaryota; kingdom Metazoa; phylum Chordata; class Mammalia; order Carnivora; family Ursidae; genus Ursus; species Ursus maritimus. The sequence goes on from NW_024424230.1 coordinate 29,945,040, forward strand.
TCCTAGCTTTCCAGAACCTCTGGCCTCCTCATGCAGCAACATCTCCATGTTAGAAATCCTGAACCACCCCGCCCCCGGCCCCACCCCTGGCCTCCATCCCCAACACCTGAGCGTGCCATCAGTCCTGCCAGACGGGCCACAATACGTAGCACAAAGAGGCCACGTGCAGCTAAAAAGGCGTAGAGCTCCTGGAAGTTTCAAGACAAATAGAAAGGTTTTCTTGTAAGAAAATTAAAATGCAAATTGCAATGTCTGCTTAATATCCTTTGGAGAATCCTAATGCTATAAATATACTATTTACTCCTAGACATGTGCATAGCTGCATAATTGTGTTAATATGCAGGAGGGCAGCTCATCCTGCTTGTTAAATCTCCCCCTACATTTTACAGCTTTACAAATGTCAGGCCGATAGGCCATAACTCTCCTGTGAGGACCTCATTACCTATAAAGCATTCATATCTGCCACATAAAAGATGCAGGTGAGACGCAGATTTGGCAATTAACCCATACATCTTTATCCACCTGACTGGTCTTGCCTATTTTTTTTAAACAACAATTATATTTTCCTGGGAACCTTTTACAAAGTACCACTTTTTCTCTTTGTGTTCAATTTGGGGACTGGAACTGTCAGTCAAAAGACTTATTTCTTGTGGTAAGTGGTCTAGGTGGGGCCCCTTCTCAAAAAAAGAAAATCATCATCATCATCATCATCATCATCATCATCATCATCATCATCCAAGTAGAGTCCCAAAACTCGAAGAAATTTTGCAGCAGTTCTAGTGGCAGGAGGTCCTCAAGTTCCTTGACTTGGCCCAGGCAAAACTGCAAAGAAGGGGAGACTTGCCTGGACTCCCCCAGCCTCCACCCTCTTGTGCTGCACCTAGTCTACTACCAACAGGCCACCTGCAGTTCTAAGACCTGCTTCACAGATCCCGCTCTCAGGGCAATGCCCTTAGCTCTGGGTCTTTCTTTATCTCTGCACACACACACACCCCCCCCTCCCCGCCCCCTGCCTTGTCAGAACCCATTACCTTGGCCTTCAGAAACAAATGTACCCTAGAGGGTGACAAAGATTCTCTTCCTAACAAAACTCTACTCAGGTTGCCCTGAATTCTTTTCAAGTTAGGCCTGAATTTTATAATTCTGTATTCATCTCTGCACTGTCCAACTTTAGCAGGAGTCCTGCTAAGTCAGTTTAACCAGAATCCCTCCTTGACCGCCACCTCCCAGGTGATGTCCGATCATGCTGGCCTGCCTTCAAGGAGAATCCTATTAGGTCTTGTTCAGCTGTCCCTCTCCCTTACCCTGGATGTTTTCTTGTCATTTTCCCCATCCTGCTCCTTGGTCATAAATTCCCACTTGCCCATAACATATTCGCATTCAGAGGTGAGCCTGATCTCTCCCCACCACGGCCACACTCCATTGCAGCGATCCCCATGCCCGTTGTGATAGCCACCCCACCAAATCTTATGATATTTTAACTAGTGCCACGGATTTGATTTAAAACAAAAACAAAAACACAAGAGTTAACAACCAACTTCTGGGAATGGGGAGAAGATGAACATTGGCTCAAATCTGCCCTCCCACCACTCTACTACCCATATATGAGCTCCTTTAATCTTTATCATTATTCCCTAGAGAGCAACAAATATCTTCCTTCTATTTCAAATGTGAAAATGGATAAAGAAAGCCAAGCAAGGAGCCCAAGGTTGCCGAGACGCTATAGGACTCAAAGCCGAGGCTTCCTTCCACCAAGCACTTGCACCCTCCTTCAAAGGAAGGCTCAACGTCTCTCAGCTCACACAATGAATGAGAGCCTTTTGTGAGGCAGCCTAGTAACTATTTCATGATTACTTGCTCCTCAGGAGTAAGACATTAACCTAAAGGAATGGAATTAATGACCCTGATAGGTGAAATATTTTTCTTAACATGAAGAGACCATATTGCCTCCCCAATAGTTTTACACACAGAAAAACAATCAAATCCCCATTTGCTTTCTATGCTGGGGGTGATGAAGAAGGAGCCCTGCTTTCCTGGTACTGAATAAATGTGGAACTCGATTCGATTTACATTTCTAAGAGGAATCAGCTAAGAACATTTCTATACTCAGTCTGAATGTGAATAGGTTAAATCCCCAGGGAACATTTACAAGAATCTTACAAACAACCCCCAAGAAATTAGAATGTAAGTGCCATTTTTATGACAACTCTCAAGTCCCCAGGATAAAATCTATAACGTCTTACATCTATTAAGGCAATTTATTACCAGCCTGCCTCACTTACCAGGTTCTTTAGATTTTTGAAGGACAACTTTCAGTCACTTTGCCAAAAATGTTTTATCTGCAGCAAAAACCCTTTTTTTCTCTAAGGAGTGTGGTTAGTCAGGTAAGTCAATCATCTGAACTTGAACTGTACTAAAAATAACCCTACTGAATTTCACAAATTCTTTAAAAAAAATTTACTGGACATTTATTCTAAGCCAGGTACTAGACAAAGTGATCATGACCGATGTTCCATATGCTGAAGTTAAATAATAATAAAGCCCCTAAGTTTGTATAGCATCTTCAAAGCATTATTAATAATAGCAGAAACCATTTATTGAGCCCTAAGCCCTTTTTGAAAGCTTACTTCATTTAATCGTTACAACCACTTTGATTATATGGTATCCTTAGCTGAATCTTAGAATTAATGGAGTTGGTCAGGTGGCCCCTTAAAGGACAAACCCAGCTTTTGAACCAAGTCTGTCTCGGTCCCCAACTCATACCTTCATCCTGGTCAAATATAGCCCTCTCATTTGTAAGACTCTACTCCATCTGCTTCCCACAACGAGGTACTAAGAGCCATGTGAAAGGAAAGGATTGTCCCCATACAGCAGAAAAGAAGGCTGAGCATAAAATAACTGTCCTATACAGTCTGGCTGATTAATAAGAGAACACAGACACTCCCATGAGTTTCCTGATTCCAGACCTAGGCTCTTTTCTCCAGAATATGACAGCAACCTGAAATAGGACTCAGATTAGGCTGTGTTCCTTGGGTTCACTCTGCAACCTGCTTCTAGGAAAACTAAGGCCAGGGACATTGTGAGCACCACAGTTTAACACACTGAACACTTTATAGCTTTGCAGTATGAGATATAAAGGGGATCAGATGGAAACACCTTTAATAGACCATGTAGCTAGCCATCAGCAGTATTAATGGTCAGCTAGTAACCTGGCTCTCCAAAAAAACCAGCCCTCATGTGTAAGGTCTGCCAATTTCCATTGTCTAAATACACCCACCATAGCCAACGTTAAACTACCAACATCACTGGACATGGAATGGGAAAGAGGTGTACACACTAGACTTCATAAACCAATGGAAGCCAATTCAAGAAGACCACTACCCAAGCCACCAGAAATCATCAATTCTGAATCCTTCCCTTGGAAAAACACCTCATGTGTCAGCCATAGCCATCACCTTTCCAAACAAATGTCCTGGGAAGGATGGAGGTAAGAGAGGTAGTGATCTCAGGTTTCTACATTAGACTTAAGGTCTGTGCTCTCCTGGGTGCTGGTGTCTAACAACAGGTGGAGAAAGAGCCATTGGAAAGGCAACATCAAGAATGATGGTAGGAGACACAGGACAGGCATGTTTTACTTGTCAGTAAATAACAGATCAGACTAAAACATGAGATGGAGGCATAGAGACAAAAAGAGACAGGCCTGAGAATAGGAGAAATCCATAAAGGCACAAAGGAATAATTCCAAGTAACTAGGACAAGATCTCAGCCTGAGAAGCAGAGTAAGCTTGAGAAAAACAGTTTCACCTGAGTCACCTGTCAGGTTAGCAGGTGTGCCAGGGAATGCAGCCAGGAATCCTAGGGTTTGGTTATATTGCAAATCAGCCATGCCATTTAGCTATTTGGGGACACAGTTTATTACATAAGATGAGTAAGTTCTTGAGATCTGCTATACAATATATTACCTACAGTTAACAATATTGTGCACTTTAAAATATGTTGATAATAAAAAGCATCCAAACTGGTAAGGAAAAAGTAAAATTTTCACTATTTGTAGATGACATGATACTATATAGAAAACCCTAACGACTCCACCAAAGAACTCCTAGAACTGACAAATGAATTCAGTAAGGTCACAGGACACAAATCAATGCACCGAAATCCACTGGATCTCTACACACTAATAATGAAGCAGCAGAAAAATAAATTAAGAAAACAATCCCATTTACCACTGCACCAAAAATGGTAAAATACCTAGGAATATACTTAACCAAAGAGGTGAAAGACCTGTCCTCTGAAAATTATTAAACACTGATGAAAGAAATTGAAGATGACACAAACAAGTGGAAAGACATTCTATGCTCACGGACTGGAAGCACAAATACCGTTAAGATGTCCATACTGCCCAAAGCAATCTACAGATTTAACGCAATCTCTATTAAAATACCAACACCATTTTTCACAGAATTAGGGGAAAAAAATCCTAAAATTCTGTGGAAATAAAAAAGACCCCAAGTAGCCAAAGCAATCTTGAAAAAGAAAAACAAGCCAAAGACACCACAATTCCAGATTTCAAGTTATATTACAAAGCTGTAGTAATCAAAATGGTATGGCACTTCCACAAAAATAGACACATGGATCAACAAACCAGAACAGAAAACCCAGAAATAATCCCATGCTTTATGGTCAATTAATCTACCATAAAGGAGGCAAGAATATACCACGGGGGGAAAGACAGTCTCTTAAGCAAATGGTATTGGGAAAACTGGAGAGTTACGTGTAAAAGAATGAAACTGGACTGCTTCCTTACACCATACACACAAATCAACTCAAAGTGGATTAAGGATCTAAAGATGGGACCTGAAACCATAAAAATCCTAGAAGAGAGCACAGGCAGTAATTTCTCTGACATTGGTGATAACGTTTTTTCTAGATATGTCTCCTGAGGCAAGGGAAACAAAAGTAAAAATAAACTACTGGGACTATATCAAAATAAAAAACTTCTGCACAGCAAAAGAAACAACCAACAGCACTAAACGAAGACCTACTGAATGGAAGAAGATAATTTGCAAATGACATGTCTGATAAAGGGTTAGAATCCAAAATATATAAAGAACTTATACAGCTCAACACCGCAAAAAAACAAATACTGCAATTAAAAAGTGGGCAGAGACATGGGAACAGACATTTCTCCAAAGAAGTTCTCCAGATGGTCAGCAGTCACATGAAAAGATGCTCAATGTCACTCAGCATAAGAGAAATGCAAATCAAAACTACAATGAGATTATCATCTCATACCAGTCAGAATGGCTAAAGTCAAAAATGCAAGAAACAAATGTTGGTAAGGAGAAAAAAGAACCTTCGTGCACTGTTGGTGGGTATACCAACTGAGGTAGCCACTATGGAAAACAGTATGGAGGTCTGTCAGAAAATTAAAAATAGAACTACCCTATGACCCAGAAATCGCACTACTGGATGTTCATCCAAAGAATACAAAGACACTAACTCAAAAGGATACATGCTCTCCTACATTTATTGCAGCATTATTTACAATAGCCAAATTATGGAAGCAACCTAAGTGTCCATCAGTAGATAAATGGAAAAAGAAGAGGTGCTATATAAATGTACAATGGAAAATTATTCAGCCATAAAAAAGAATGAAATCTTGCCATTTGCAACACATGGATGGATCTAGAGAATACCATTGCTAAGTGAAATAAGCCAGTCAGAGAAAGACAAACATATAATTTCACTCATACGTAGAATTTAAGAAACATAACAAATGAATGAAGAAAAAACAAAGAGACAAACCAAAAAACAGACTCTTAACATAGAGAAGAAACAGACTGTCACCAGAGGGGAGGTGGGTGGTGGGATGGGTGAAATAGGCAAAGGGGATTTAAGAGTACACTTATCCTGATAAGCACAGAGTAATATATGGAATTGCTGAATCACTATATTGTACACCTGAAACGAATGTAATGCCATATATTAACTACACTTAAAATTTTTTAAAAAATATATTGAGAATAGATCTCATATGTTCTCACCACTACTACCACCACTGCCACCACCATCAAAAAAAAAAACAAGGACAGTTTTGGAAGGATAGGTTTGATTCCTTGGTTGTGGTGATTATCACAGGCTTCTGTATGTTCCAAACTCATCAAGATATTAGATATGTGCATTTTTGTGTATCAATTATGCTTCAATAAATATACATATACACACACTTCTTAAAAACACTTCCTCTTATTTTCCAGTCCGGCTGGGTCTCCTTGCAGACAGGAGAACACCCGACAGAGGCCAAGTGATAAATTCATCATCCCGGAAGGTGCAGAACATTTCCACAAATCAGTCACTAGGGACATTCCTTGTCATCATGCCACTCCTTTCTCATATCCTGTCCCTCGTGTGATCCTGTGCTTTTCCTCTCACGTGGCTCCTCCCTGCCTTTGCCATGCCACAGGCAGCCGCTCGGCGCTAACAGTGTGGAGGCCGACTCGTCCTCCAAACTCTGCCACATGCAGTCACTAGGGTAAAAAGCCAAGGTCAGAGAGACCACACTGCCTGTTCAGCGAACTCCTCACTAGTCCAGTGGGGATTCTGACTAGGAAAGGAGAGCATGGTTTGAAGAGAGGGGAAGGCATAAAAGGAAAAGCAACAAGAGCAGGGAATAAACGGCTTAGATTGCTTCCCTCCCTTGGTCAGGCGGGCATGCAGCCTCCACCACCTCTCCAGAGAATCCACGGTCCTCTTCACTTGTCAGCTCTCCTTCCCTGAATGCCTGGGCCTAGGAAGACTCTCTCCACCCTGGAAGTCAGTATTTCCAAAGGAGGGCTTCATAGTATCACCTCCAGAGCAGATGGTCGCTAACTGCCACAAGTAAACAAACACAGGCTGTGACAGATACACCTTGTAGCACTGAATATCATTAATTTTCAAGAACACCAGGGGCACCCATTCTCAATTAGTGGAGGGAGCGAGGCTCAAAGCGGAACTGAAGGAGCCTTGCCGGGCTGGCGATGCAGGGGGCCCGACTCCCATCCTGCTGGCCCCAGACCTGATAGGAGAAATTCAAGAAGCCACTTAACCTTGTTGCCTTTGTTTTCTCATCTGTGAAACAGTGGGTAATAAAATCCCTCTGCTTCCTCACAGGGTTTTATGTGAGTGAACTAATTAATGATTGTATAAAGCCTAATACAATGCAACATATAATTGAAAAGTTTAATCATCAAGGTAATAGTCCAATAATAGTGAGTTGCAAAGCAGTGATAAATAGCACTTTAAAAATGCAGATATTACCGTTTTGATATTTTCTCTCTGATCTGCATATTCAAATTAGTAGCATATATAATTTTAGTTTTATGCCCCTTTTTATAATATTGTTTAATCCTACAAAGCTTCTTCCTCTATTGTTTTAACTGATATTTCAACCAAGTAGAGAACTGCTATACATTCCAGGAATAACTGGACATTCTAACTAAAAGCTTTTATGCCCAGGAGTCTTCACACCCAACTAGATGGTCAAGATATTCCCACCCCCTACACAGTTGGAGAAGTCACCACTTTCATTACCATTTTCCATATTAGATAGAAGGAGGTCCTGTCAATCATAAATTTCTTACCCCTCTGACCTATGCACTGTTCCAGAAAGTTCATATTTTGCCTTTCCCTTTATCTAAGCCATTGACGAGTTGTTCTCTGCTCCTAGAATGCCTTCTACCATCCTTCACAGCATGTTTCTTTCTGAAAAGTTCCTACTCCTTTTTCAAAATGTGCAATAAGCCTGGCGTACCTGGGTGGCTCAATCGGTTAAGCATCCAACCCTTGATTTCAACTCAGGTCATGATGTCTGGGTCATGACACAGCGCCCCACATTGGGCTCCATGCTCAGCGGGGAGGCTGCTGGATATTCTCTCTCTCTCCCTCTGCCCTCCTCCTGCTCACGCTCTCACTTTCTCCCTCAAATAATCTTTTGTTAAAAAGGTACATTAGCCTTATTCTGTGACATTTTTTCTAACACTTCCAAGGAAAACGAGGATAGTTTTTTATTCAAGTATAATTAACAAAGTCTTGTATTAGTTTCAGGTGTACAATATGAATCAACAATTCCATACCTTACTCAGTACTCAGAATGATAATGTACTTTTAATCCCCTTCACCTACTCTGCCAATCCCACCCACCCACCTCTCCTCTGGCAATCACCAGTTTGTTCTCCATTTTGTCTTTCTTTGTTCATTTCTTTTCATTTCTTAAATTCCACATGAGTGAAATCATATAGTATTTGTCTTTCTCTGCCTTATTTCACTTAGCATTATACTCTAGCTCCATCCATGCTGTTGTAAATGCCAAGATTTCATTATTTTTATGGCTGAATAATATTCCTTTATACACACCCCCCCCCCCACATTTTCTTTATTCATTCATTTATGGACATACACTTTGGTTGTTTCCATATCTTGGCTATTGTAAATAATGTTGCAATAAACATAGATGTGCATATAGCTTTTTGAATTATGTTTTTGTCTTCTTTGGGTAAATATCCAATAGTGGAATTACTGGATCATATGGCAGTTTTGTTTTTTTTGTTTTTTTTTGAGGAACCTCCATACTGTTTTGCACAGTGACTGCCTTAGTTGGCATTCCCCCTAACAGTGCTTCCTTTTTCTCCACATCCTCAACAACACTTGTAGAAAAACATGTTTTTGATTTTAGCCATTGTGACAGGTGTGAGATGATATCTCATTGTGGTTTTGATTTGCATTGCTCTTACGATGAGTGATGTTGAGCATTTTTTCATGTGTCTGTTGGCCATCTGGAGGTCTTCTTTGGAAAAATGTCTATTCATGTCCTTTGCCCTTTTTTAAATTGGGAGTATTTGATTTCTTTGGTGGTAAGTGGTTCAAGTTCCTTACAAATTTTGCATATTAACTCCTTATCAGATACATCATTTGCAAATATCTTTTCCCATTCAGTAGGTTGTCTTTTTATTTTGTTGATGGTTTCCTTCACTATGCAAAATCTTTTTATTTTGGTGTAGTCTCAAATAGTTTAATTTTGCTTTTGTTTCCCTCACCAGAGGAGACAGATCTAGAAAAATGTTTCTATGGGTGATGTCAAAGAGTTTACTGCCTATGTTTTCTTTCAAAAATTCTAAGTTTTCAGATTTCACATTTAGGTCTTTATCCATTTTGAGTTTTGTTTTTTTTTTTAATTGTGTGTATGGTGTGAGAAAGTCATCCAGCTTCGTTCTTTTGTATATAGCTGTCCAGTTTTCCCAACACCATTTACTAAAGAGACTTTTTCCCATTGTTTATCCTCACTGCTTTGTCATAGACTAAATTGACCATAAAAGCATGCATTTATTTCAGGGCTCTCTATTCTTTTCCAATGAGGTGTGCCTGTTTTTGTACCAGTACCATACTATTCTGATTACTACAGCTTTGTAGTATATCTTGAAATCTGAGACTGTGATACCTCCAGTTTTGTTCTTCTTTTTCAAGACTTCTTTGGCAATTCTGAGTCTTTTAGGGTTCCATACAAATTTTAGGACTATTTGTTCTAGTTCTATGAAAAATGCTGTTGGTATTTTGATAGGGATTGCATTAAATCTGTAGATTCCTTTGGGTAGTACAGACATTTTAACAATATCTGTCTTCCCAATAGGATCCTCTTATCTTTTTAATTTCTCTAAAACTTACAGAGGCCTCCATTATAGGAATGATCACAATGTGTTGTTCTGATTGCTAACTATTGCTTCCCCCACTAGACACTAAGCAACTTAAGACCAGGAATGATCTCTTGGATCCTGTGCATCTCCTTTTCCCAGCACAGCAAATGGCACAATGTAAGTGTTCAACAAATACTTTGATACTGACTAATAAAATATGAATTCTTATAATTCATTGCTGAATGAATTATAGCTTTGTGTCATGTATTTTCTCATTTAATCCCTATTTCATCATGTGTGAGTCTGCAAAAAAAATTGTGATGTTAAGCAGCATTCTCACATTTGACATAGTTGAGAACTCGTGTTCAAATCCATATGCCTTACAAGGAATGTCTTCCATGATTTGTTACCTACCTACCATCCTAACCTTAAAACCAATCACTTGTCCTCAAAAGGATAACTACTGGAATCACACCCGACTTCCCACAACCTCTGAATCATCCCTGCTGCCCGCTGTCTATGCCCATGCAATATCACACTCTGCAATGCCCTTCCTACCTTGCTTGATAAACTCCTACTCATCCCTCAATTCAGTTATCATCTCCTCTGTGCCCCACCTTAAAGATGGGTGCTTTTATTCTTTGTACTTCTTTACAAACCACTCCGCTTCATTTATCTCACTACCCTCAGTGAATATTTCTATACATCCTCTGTTTCAAGCTGCAAGCTCCTTGCAGATAAGGACAGTGTTTGATTCAGCCTTGAAATAGCAAATCTTATCACAAGGCCTGACACATACTTAATGCCCCAAGAATAGTTGCAGAATGATTGAATGAACTGCTGATAGTGCTGCCTGTTATGCAGCCGGATTGTAAAGAGATGAAAATTATAGTGTCCTAATCTTCTACTCTAACTATGAAGCATCAAGTTTTATATATAAGATATATTTGAACACTCAACGTATTTCCACTAAATTCACTTGGCATTATTTTCCTAGGATACAATATGTCTGTGCACCCCCCCTTCCTTTGACCATTATGCCCAAACACCCTACTATACAACTCGATGGTTCCAGTTTTAGAATCATTTCCAGACTGCTCTGAAAAGAGTTATTTCTAGTCTGCACAATTCTAGCCAATAAAAGGAGATTTCCCAACCACACACGAAAATCATCTCAGTTGAGACTTGGGGAGCTTGAAGTACAAGAGTGATTGTGAGCACTCAGGAGTAATCCAGCACATGCTAAAGTTGAAGAATCCTAGAGATAGAGAGGTGACTTATAGTTTGGATAAGAAGTTTAAAAAAATCTGTATTTTAGCAAACTTCTCTAATATATGCAGTTTGGAAAAAAATTATTTCTGCACCAACACTGACAGACTAATAAATTTTTCCATTTCTTTCACTGAAGCATTTCATTGTGCAGCTCAGAAGCAGTTGCTAATTAAAACTAAATGTAAGCGTTGGTGATATAATCTTGTTCTAAAATTATTATATGGAAAATGGGAAACCGAAAGCATTTTTTGGTATAGAGTGGAAAAAAATCTGATGTCTTCATTTTCAAGAAAAGACCCTTGTTCAAAGCTGAATAGGATCTGAAATATATGTATTTCTTTTTGAATGAAGTAAGGCCATCATCATTACCATCACCAACAACTAGCAATTCCTGAGCACCATTTTTTCATAATTTACTGGGTGGGATGGTATTCTTCTTGCAATACCATTAGAATAAAGAGTCAAGAAGGGATACTCCTTGAATAAGTCTCCAAGATGTTATCAACATGTTCCAGAAACTCCAAACCAAAGCTCCAAAGAGAGTATCAGAGTTAAGCTCCTTTGATGTCACGTAAAAGAGAAAAATCCTAGCTTCATCGTAAGAAAAAAAAAACTTATCATTTATAAATACCTCAGAAGATTATATACTAATGTTAAGCCATAAACTTCTTTTGCATTGTATCTTCTTTCATGTCTATGCTTAAAAAAACCAAGGAGCTCTCATTTTCTAAAGAACACTAATTCTTCCCCTGATAGTAATTATAATAGTGGACTTAGTTGCGTCCACAGAGTCAAGTCTCGATGGGGCCCCCAGTGGATGGGCTGATTGTGCTACTATAGGACATTTTCTTGACTGGTCCTTTCAGGAGAGAAAGCCCACAATTGTGTCATTAAAACTTTACCCCATGGGATTTTTATCTACCTTGTTTCTAGACGAAGAGAATTTTCTCAAGCTGGACTGCAGGACTTCATAGAAGACAACCACTGCTAGAGTTATTTTCCCTGGTTTCCAGAGCTCCTTTACAGAAGAAAATGACTTCTGAGCAAGATTTAGAAACAAAACACACGCAGAGCCCTTTCTGAAAGCCCCAGTTTGCTTTTCATGAATTCTCTTCCTGTCGGGCTACTTCTTCCTTTCTCATTTCTTCCTTCCTCCTCAAAGACTGCTCCCTGGGGGAGACTCGCAGACCACTCATTTATGGCTTTGTATGACTTTAATAGGACTGTTTAAACCTTACTTTTAACATCACCATGACAAGCTTAGACCACTGCTAACAGATTCCTGATAACAGTGAGTGAATAGGAACAGTCTTCTTGGAGCAGGAAACTCTACTCTCTTGCAATGAGAATTAGGTTTCTGGCTTTTTTGTCTAAGCCTAAATGAGTACTGCTCAGGTAAAGTAGAAGTTTTTATTACTAGTCACCTTATTTGCTCACGCTGCTGCCCCTCTCTCGCCCTCGTGGAAGGAATTCATTCCACCTGCTGCCGAGATGGGTAAGGTAAGCTCTTCACTCCCCTGGGGGGATATGGAAGCCCGTGAACCCGAACTCCTACATATACAGGTCTGTTGGAGGCTGTTCATTGGATTGAAATACAAGTTTGCTAACATGCTTCTGATGCCTTCTAGTCAAGATATTATTTTAACCCTGCTCAAGAGATATAAATAAATCTCAGACTTTTATCTTGACTCAGTCAATACTTGGTTAGTCACAGATGAATACTTTAACATAAGTTCATTTTCACTTCTGACTTCTCACTGTACAAAATCTGATTATGTAGAAGAAATCAGATGCCACCTTAGCAAGCATCTCAATGTTCCTTTTTTAAAAAGTGGTTTCCAGGGATGTACTGTATGGTGACTAACATAATATAATAAAAAAAAAAACATTAAAATAAAAAAAATAAAAAAATAAAATTAAAATAAAATACAAAGTGGTTTCTATCATAAAACTTTAAACAAAAACTGAAGTGTACCGAGTTATGAGATGTATTTAATTATGTGGTTCTTGAAACAAGCTATGAATATTGGCCCCTGTGGTAACATTTGTAAATATTTTAGATATTGGAAGTTTCAGTGAAATAAGCATGTGGCTACCCTCGCTGAGCGCTTATATGAAAAGAATACTGATTTTGATTATGAATTCAGTAACTGAAAATCATAGAGTGTTAGCATTGGAAGGAAAGGGGCCTTCGAGATATTGCTGGTATATTAGAACCTGTAGCAAATGCTTTCAATGGAATTGAAGGAATTCTCAATCAGTCCTATGGGTGCTCAGGAAAAGGGAACAAAGATTCTCACATCTGTTCTTTGACACAACATTTAATTTCCTGGGGGTAACATTTTTCTGCTCGTCACTGGCACCAAGACTTCAGTTTGGAATCCCTAAAGCATAAACTCATTATCATGCCTTATACATGAAAATAATGTTAGCAACAGACTCCAGAAATTATGCTTCCGCCATAGCATCTCTTCTCTGTCATTCTTTAATCAACAAGCATTTATTGAGTATCTACTATGTGGTCATTATTCTGGGTGCCACGGACTACAGCCGTGAATCACTGTAGCCACGGCCTCTCCTTGTAGAGCTGCCGTTTTATTAAGTGGGTCGGATTTTAAGCAAACAAATCAATGAGTGAACGAATGATGAGGGGTAAGATAGTTGCGGACAGTAAAAAAGTTTACTATCAAGAGTAAGGTAATGTATTGTGATAGAAAGTTCATGGTGTATGTACAGAACGAGCTTTTTGAGAGCGTGAAAGACAAGGAAGGGACAGCTCTGTGATACTATGGGAGGACAGCATGTCAGGCGGAGGGATCAGTGGCGCAGGGATCCTAGGAAGAATGTGTGCAGTAAGCAGAAGACGCCAGGCACTTGCGGGGCAGCCAATTCTCTTCTTCCAGCGGGGTCCTCTCACCTATTCCCACTCCACCGCCTCTGTTCAGATGCACTTGCTTGGGCTTTGCTGCCTTCTCATCACATGCATGGTCTTCTTGCTTTCATGATTTCCTCTTTCTTTACTGCCACTCGGGAAGTCTCCATAAACGACAGTTCTAACTATGTCCCCCTGTCCTGAGCAGAGATTGCCCCTGGAGTAGGCCAAACTCCTCAAGCTTAGCTTCCACGACGACCCCCATCATCTGGCTCAGAGTCCCCACATTTCCATTCACTCGTGCGTAATTTTATTACAGACGTGCCAGGCATTTTGCTACCTCCACGTGTTTGTTCAGACCACTCTCGGTCCCCTCACACGGCCTTATGAATTTTGTCCATGTACTCAAATCCTACATACAACTTCAGACCTATATGTAAAACACCAAGATCTAAGACCAAACAAGCCTTTTCCCTCAAATTTTCCTTGTCTATCAGTCTGAAGTATCTCATTTCCTTTCATCTATGACGATTCCTGTCCATATAGTTCATTTGTCCATTAATTAAGTTCCACTTTGTAACACCTTCCCTTTAATTATCGAGAAATATTACACATTTTTATCCTTACACATTTGTATGCTCACTTTGGTCTCCCCGATTATAAACTGAGTACAAAACCATGTTTCATGTTTCTTCTTTTCTCCTGGACAGCCCAGCATAGGGCCTGGCACAAAGCAGGTGTTCAATAACCGTTTATAATTTGAATTGACCAGAACACAGCTCTGCCTGAGTTAACATACTTAAGTATGTTTTTAGTGGTCATTCACTTAATCTGGAGTTCCCTTCTTTAAGCCTCACATAAAACAAATGAATTATGGTACATCCTTGAGCGAAAGGGAAATGTCTTTCCAACTCCTGCCTCAAGCCGCCTCCCAGCAATATACATGGAATGTACATTAGTTTTCAGGTCTATTGACGCAGAAAAAGGAAACCTCAGGAGGTAACATTACACAGGCAAATTAATGATTCTGTGAATGATAAATGGAATTTCACAGAAAAAGACAAGAGACCCCAAGGACAGCTGTCTAGCCAGTATGGAATAAGAACAGCAAAGAAACAAATCCATTTAAATAAATGTCACACCTCATATAAAACCTTAAGAAACCCAGAACCATCAACACTGAAAACTACTTTCTGATGCCAGTCTTGACAATTGTATAATTCTCCCAGAAGGAAAAGAACATTTCATGAAAGAGAGATATAATACCTGGAATTATACATTCTGACACTGGAGACAAATGACAATAACCACTCACTTTGAAGATGAGGAAACTGAGCCCAGACAGGGGAATACCTCTCACTTGATGGATGATTGTAGTGTGGAGACAGTGCTTCTCACACCACCAATGCCCACTGGAGAGAAGGGCTGTTTCCAGTACATGGTGACAGTTACAGGGACTGATTTCTGTGGTCATCCTCTCTGCGTGACCAGAATTGTCTCCCGAGCACCCTCACACCAGGTCATGAACTCCTGAGAGGCCCCAAACTCTCTCACTTGCAGTACCTGCGTGGGCCGTGGCAGAACTACTCACTGCGGAAATCATAAGGCCACCCAAACCTACCACTACACACTCCAAGCACCCCCACCACATCCACTTCCTTTGAGACCACCGGATCCTCTTTCACTGGAAACCCCACCATCCTTGACTCCTTCATGAGTTCAATTGTCCTACTCCTCTCAGGCTTTGGCAGACACCGCACAGGGCCTGGAGGACACCATGTGTAATAAATGCATCTCAAATAGAAATTTCTCATTCTCTGTCAGTCCTGTCAGTAGGTCTCTAGGGCTCCTTTCAGAACATCTCTGCTTGAGCCTTAAAAAACAAAAAACAAAAACACAAAAGAAAATCTCTTATGGCTCTTTGCACCTAGTGATAGATTTTTCAATACCTCCTTCGTCACTGGTATCCACATGCTCCTGGTCATCCACCCATATTCACGGAATCCTTCCTTGAAGTCAGAGCTTGCCATCCTTTAGCCCAACCCCAATTCTGCCTTCTCCTTGGGTGCCCTTAGTACCCCTGGTTTTCATCCATCTTACAACCAGAACCACCCCTCCATTTTTATCACCAAGGTGTCCCCAGCTCTATTCTGCCATCCACTCCTCTGCCCTCACCCAGGACTTCGTCACTGCCCAATACTGTCCCACCTCTAACACATTTGATCTGAAACTTCAAATAACTCAATGGCTCAGTCATAGGAAAATGGTTAAATTATTGTAATTGTATAATACAAACACACTAGATATAAATGAAGTTCACTAAAATACATTACTTGAAAAGCGAGTATTATGATATATTTTGGTAAAAATAAATTATGTGCAGCTATGTGTGTATATACGTAAATGCACAGAAAATTTTCCAAAAAGATAAACACCAAACTGCTGAGTGTGGTTACTTTAAGAAATAGACTGATGATGGGGAAGACCTAGAAGGCACTTCAGTGTTTTACCCTCTGTAATTTGCTGTGCCCTGAATTACTTTCAGTAAGAATGCATTTATATATTATTTGTGCAATGTTTAAGTGTATAAATATGAAAAATAACTCCACCCTGACCACAATCTTTCTTACTTTTAGCACTCACAGAGTTACTTCTCTTAGCTATATTTTGACCACAGTGAGAGCTATTATGTTTATTATTTTTCTGTGTCCTTCCCCCATCTTTCTTCATCTATCTACTCTCCTTTTCTGGTCATTTACAGTATCTTACTGTAATTTTCTAAATCTTGTGACATTTTCCTTCATACATCTACCTAGTATTATTCCAACATAGGAAAGATTCAACTGTCCACATTCTCTTCCTAGCCATGCTACTGCCAGCACTTCTCGTTTTCTTCCTACTTCTCTGATTCCCCTCCATTCCAGGTTATTTCCCTCCTCCTGTACCTACAATATTGTGGTTTCTCAGAGTTTTGCCTGAGGACCTCTTCTTTCCTCACCTGACATTCAGATAGATCTCATCTCCTTTTGTTAACTTTAGAAAAAAGCATCTAAACTTAGTAATAATTCCTGTCTTTACATCATCCTATGCCCCTCTCCTAAGTTCCAGACTCATGTATCCAGTTGGCTCCATGTGACTCTCACAAATTTCTCGACCTCCATGCATTCAAAACCACATTCTCTTTCTTGTCCCCAAATCTGATTTGTCTTCCACCATTTGTTATTACTATCTCAGGGATGACTCCATCATGCTTTGGTTGCCCAAGCCATCATATTTTCAGATTTGAATTACACTTCAATGCTTCAGATCTGAATTACGCTTCTTCCTTGCTTCTGCATTCATTCATGCACCTATTCTACTAATTACATGTTCTCAAGAACTCTGAAGATGTTTATTTCAGATCATCATCTCTTGCCTAGATGATTGTAAAGACTCTTGTCTAGTCTCTCCCATTTTGGCTGTTTTCCCTCTAATCCATTTCTCACACAGCCTGAGTCCCCAATCTGACCATGTCACTTCCCTGCTAAAAATCACTTAACGTCACTTACAAAAATAAGTCCAAAGTCCTTTATAAGGCTAACAACACTCTTCACAATGAACCCCTGGTCATTTCTTCGGTTCATATCATTTTACTCACTTTTCACCTTCTATGTTCCATCCATAATGAGCTTCTTCAAAGTCCTGTGCTCTCTTTCTGACTTCCATGTCTTGACCAACACTGGACCTTCCTCCTGCACTGCCCTCCCACCACTCTCCCTTGAGTATACTCCCATGCTCCTTTTAGTCTCAAGGTTGAGGTTATTTCTTTCTCTGAATCCCTGAGAACTATAACTAGTCTTTCAATATTATCCAAGTCACTCTGTATTTTAATGGACTTTTTATTTGTCTGCTCCCTCACTGGACTATAAGTGCCTTGAGGGCTAAGGTAAGGCGATTGTAATATTCAAGGTCTGTCACATGTCAGGAATAGGACACTAGCCAAATGTAGATGACTCCTGAACCTATCACTCCAAATGAAGTATCTACCTTAATCTTCACATGCATAACTCATACTATCTACTGGACTTCTGTACCTCAGTATTTCATGTGCTGTGAATTCAAAACTTTTAAAACCCACGCCCAATCCCCCCAGAGGAACCTGCTCTGCCTCTTGGGTTTCCTTTACTGGTGACTTGCACCAAATCCACCTAACATCAACCTTCGCATTGGTCTTTCAACTTTCATCTTGTTCTCCTCTGATCCATTCTTCATTTCATCACCTGAGTGACTTTCTAGAAACTGAGTAAGATCATGCTACTCCCCTACTTAAAACCATGTGCCCACTCTGTTGGTAGGAATGCAAACTCGTAAAACCACCGAGGAAAACAGTATGGAGTTTCCTCGAAGAGTTAAAAACAGAATTACCATATGATCCAGTAATCATACTACTGGGTATTTACCAAAAAAATACAAAAACAATAATTCAGGGTGCCTGGATGGCTCAGTCAAAGGAACATGTGACTCTTAATCATAGGGTAGTGAGTCTGACCCCCATAATGGGTATAGAGATTACTTAAATAAATAAAAAACTTTAAAATTTCAAAAACCTACTAGTTCAAAGGGATACATGAACCCTTATATTTATAGCAGCATTACTTATACCAGCCAAATTATCAAAGTAGCCCATGTCCATTGACAGATGAATGGGTAAAGAAGATGTGACATACACACAACACACACACACACACACACACACACACAATGGAATTTTATTCAGCCATAAAAAGAATGAACTCTTGCAATTTGCAATGACATGGATGGAGCTAGAGAGTACAATGCTAAGCAAAATAAATCAGTCAGAGAAAGACAAATACCATATGATTTCACTCATATGTGGAATTCAAGTAACAAAACAAAGAAGCCGGGGCAGGGGGGAGAAAAACAGGAAGACAAATCAAGAAATAGATATTTTATTATAGAGAACAAAACTGATGATTACCAGAGTGGAGGGCAGTGGAGGGATGGGTGCAACAGGTGATGGGGATTAAGAAGTCGTACTTGTCATTACGAGCAATGGGTAATATATAGACTTGTTGGATCACCATATTGTATACCTGAAACTATTACTATACTATATGCTAACTATACTAGAATAAAAATGAAAATTTAGTATTTAAAAAAAAGGCACAATAGTCTTTGGAATATCTTAATGCTGGTATCTTTGTTACCAAACATCAGCTTGTGGATTAGCTATTAATATTCACCATCTCTTGGATAAAGCCTCATAACTGATCAGGCTTAATTTACTCTTATTTACCTTGCAGGGCCTACTATATGACTTAAGCAGAACCAGTGATCAAATAGTCTTTGCTACGTGTTTTTATTACTGTATTTAATTGTCCCACAAGTGCTGTATTTCTAGTTATCTTCTTGGAGAGATGAACTCACTATTAAATTACAGAGGAAAAACAAAACAAAACAAAACAAAACAAAAAATCATGTGCTCACTAAACATTTGTTGTACTAAAGAATAAATTAAATGTATGACTGAAGACATAGCTCTGATAAAGTAGAGAGAACTTTTGGCCTAAAATTAACCATTAAAATGACAAGACTACTTGTGTTGTTTGCAACTGTGTGATACAGGCCTGCCAGATGAAACAATGCATGGGACATATTCATCCTAAAAAATATATTTTGTTGTTGTCTGGTTTCATATTTAACTGGGCATCCTATATTTATAGTTGCTAAATCTGGCAACCTTAAACCCTAGATACAAAATACAGCTGAGCCTCAGCTTTACTACCAATGAAAGTGCTAATTATATCTACCTCATCTAGAAGGATTAAATGAGATAATCTATGGACTTCTTTATAAATAGTAAAGCATTTGAGAATCTTAATTACTAGCATCTACTATCAAACATTTCACTGGTGAGAGAACAGACACAAATCTTCAGGTCTCTGCATACTCAGTGTAATGGTCTTTCTAATTCACATACAATCCATTCCTCCAACACTAACCAACTCAACAAAATGTTTGAGGAAAATATTTTAAAATTATAGCATTTTGCCACTGATTAAGATCTTTTACTTTTAAGACAATATCTTAGGTTGAGACAGGAAAATGGCAGTGAAGTGGGAGGCAGTGGCATAGGATTACCTCATCCCACAAATACAATAGGTAACTGTCAAATCACCCTAAACATCCTAGAAATTGACCTGAAGACCAGCAGCACGTACTCCACAACTGAAGGTAGAGAAGAGGCCACATCAAAGAAGGTAGCAAGTACAGAGACACGATTTGGGAAAGAAATGGATCCTGGCCACTGCAGTGGAAAGGGAGCTGTGTGGCACAGAATGAAAGATAAACTAGCACACAGGAGAGCACACAGGAAAAATAAATCCCCATACCAGTTGGCTTGGAAAGTCAGAAGGGATGAATTTCATGAGTTCTTGTAACCAGCAGGGCTTAAAGCCTAGAGTTTTAAAGGTCGGTATACTTGGCTCTGGGACAGCTTAGAGGGTATTGGGGCTGCTCCTGGAGAGAAGGCAAGGCAAACAGTGTAGAAACATACAGCATGAGACAATGTTCTAAAGAGTGCCTGTGGCACCCAGGGGAAGGTTATTTGCTCATCTCCATGCACTTTCCAGAGAGACAGCGATTAGAGAAAGACCTCCTCAGGAACAAAGGAACTGGTGGGTGCCACTTCCCTCCCATGCCCCTCAGCATAATCACAGGGCCACCTGCGGGCCACCTGCAAGAACCAGCACAGCACCAATACTGGCTACCTAACTTGCTTACACCAAGCTCTGCCTCCCCCGCCCCCAACACACACACTCCAGTGGAACTGACCCTCAGTCACACTTGCCACAGATCTAGCACTGCAGCCCCCTTCCCTAGAAGACTGGCCCAAATCCCTGCTCACAGTGTATCCCCCAACCAGAGGCTTTTGTGGAGCCTCAGTTCTGGTGGCAGAGGCAACAGGTCTTGTTTCATAAATAGATCAGAGTCCACCTAGTGAACACTCACCATATTCAGGCCAGGAACAAAACACTACCCAAAACAGGCAAACAGAGCTTTCTGCAGACAACTGGCCTGAAGGATAAAGCAGCTATGACAAAACATTAGAGCACACACAGTACACACTGGAGATATACCTATAAGCACCAGGCTCTGAGAAAAAGAAAGCACTACACAGCAGGACCCTACAGAACCTCCTCATAAGGCCAATGCTGTCAAGAACAAGACAGAGATGGACACATGCACAGAAACAGGCACAGAAACTTACACAAAATGACAAGACAGAGAAATGTATCCCAAATAAAAGAACAGGACAAGGTGACAGCCAGAGGTCTAAGCAAAACAGATATAAGTAACATGCCTGATGGAGAATTTAAAACAACACTCATAAGGATACTCAATGTACTTGAGAATAGAATGGAAGAAAGTGAGACCCTTAACACAGAGAAAAGGAATAACAGCAGATAAAGGGCACAATACATGAAATGAAAAACATGCTTGATGGTATGAACAGCAGGCTGGAAGCAGAGGAATGAATTTAAGACCTAGAAGACAAAGTAATGGAAAGTAATTAAGCTGAATAAAAGAGAGTAAAAAGAATGATGCAAAACAAGAACAGACTTAGGGAACTCAGTGACTAAGTGACTCCATCAAATGTAGTAGTATTCATATTATAGGAGTCCCAGAAGAAGAGGGAGAAAGGGGGCAGAGAATTTATTTGAAGAGATAACAGCTGAAAACTTCTCTAATGTGGAGAAGGAAACAAATATCCAGATCTAGGAGGCAAAGAAAACTCTCATCAAAATTAACAAAATCAGACCCACACAAAGTCATATTGTAATTAAATTGGCAAAATATAATGATAAAGAAAAAAGTTTAAGATTTTATTTATTTGGGAGAGCGCGCACACAGGTGGGGGGAGGAGCAGAGGGAGAGGGAGAACCCTAGACCATGACCTGAGCCAAAGGCAGACGCTTAACCAACTGAGCCACCCAGGTGCCCCAAGACAAAAATTTTATAGCAGCAAGACAAAAGAAGACAGTAACTTACAAGGGAAAACCCATAAGTCTAGCAAGGGATTTTTCAGCAAAAGCTTTCCAAGCCAGAAGAGAGTGGCATGCTGTATTCAAAGTGCTCAGTGGGAAAAATCTGCAGCCAAGGATATTCTATCTAGCAAGGCTATCATTCAGAATAGAAGGAGAAATAAAGAGTTTACCACACAAAGAAATTTATGACCACTAAACCAGCCCAGCAAGAAATATTAAAGGGGATTCTTTGAGTGAGAGAGGAGAGACCAAAATTGACAGTATAATGGTAGGAAACTCAAAAGCAAAGCAATAAAATGAATATGTCTGTAAAAAAAAAAAATGTTGGCTAATTGAACATAAAAAAAATCTGTCAAGGTACTCACAAAATACAAGGATACAAAATATGACACCATACACCTAAAACATGGGGAGGAAAGGAGTAAAGAATGGGTTCAAACTTAAATGACCATCAACTTAATGTGGGCTGCTATATACAGAAGAGGTCATATACAAACCTAATGGTAACCATATATCCAGAACCACAAATAAATATGCAAAGAAGAAAAAGAAATCTAAAATATTACTAAAGAAAACCAGCAAACCATGAAATAAAGACAAGAAAGGATCAGAAATGACAATTCATATCTATCAATAATTACTCAGAATGTAAGTGGACTAAACACTCAAATCAAAAGACGTAGGGTGACAGAATGAATGAAAAAGCAAGACCCATCTATATGCTTCCCATCACAGACTCATTTCAGACCATATTGAAAGTGGGCGGATGGAGAAACATCAATCGTGTAAACAGATGTCAAAACAAACCTGGGGTATTAAAACTTATATTGGACAAAGTAGACTTTAAAACAAAGACTGTAACAAGATACACAGAAGGGTACTATATAATAATAAAGGGGACAATCCAACAAGAAGATCTAATAATTGTAAATATTTATGCACCCAACACTGCGGCACCCAAATACATAAAACGGCTAATATCAAACATAAAGGAACTAATCAATAATAATATAATAATAGTAGGGGACTTTACCACCCCACTTACATCAATGGAGAGATCATTGGAACAGAAAATCAACAAGGAAACAATGGCTTTGAATGACACACTGGTCCAGATATATTGAGAACACTCCATCCTAAAACAGAATACACATTCTTTTTAAGTGCACACGGAACATTCTTCAGAACAGATCACATGTTAGCCCACAAAATAAGCCTCAACAAACTAAAAAAAGATTAAAGTCATACCATGCATATTTACTGACCACACTATGAAGCTAGAAGTCAGTCACAAGAAAAAATCTGGAAAGACCACAAATACATGGAGGTTAAATAACATACTACTTAACAATGAATGAGTCAACCAAGAAATCAAAGAAGAAATTAAAAAGTACATAGAAAACAAATGAAAATGAAAACACAGTGGTCCAAAACCTCTGGGATGCTGCAAAAGCAGTTCTAAGAGGGACATATATGCAATACAGGCCTACCTCAAGAAGCAAGAAGAATCTCAAATAAACCATCTAACCTTACACCTAAAGGAGCTAGAAAAAGAATAACAAAACTTAAAACCAACATAAGGAAGGCAATGATAAAAATTAGAGCAGAAATAAATGATATAGAAACTAGAAAAATAATAGAAGACATCAGTGAAACCAGGAGCTGTTTCTTTGAAAAAATGAATTAAAATTTATAAACCTCTAGCCAGATTTATCAAGAAAAAAAGAGAAAGCACTCAAATACATAAAATCACAAATTCAAGAGGAAAAGAATAACCAATACCACAGAAATACAAACAATTATAAGAGAATATTTTTAAAAACTATATGTCAACAAATGGGATAACCTAGAAGAAATGGATAAATTGCTAGAAACATATAAACTACCAAAACTGCAACAGGAAGAAATTAAAAATTTGTATAGACCAATAATCAGGAAAGAAACCGAATCAGTCAGTAATCAAAAAACTCACAGCAAACCAAAGTCCAGGACCAAATGGCTACACAAATTCTATTGAACATGTAAAGGAGAGTTAATACCTATTCTTCTCAAAATTCCATAAAATAGAAAAGGAAGGAAAACTTCCAAATTCATACTGAGTCCAGTGTTACCTGATCCCAAAACCAGACAAAGACACCACAAAAAGAGAACTACAGTCCAGTATCTCTGATGACCACGGATGTAAAATTCTCAACAAAATACCAGCAAACATAATCTAGCAATACATTAAAATAAATCATTCACCATGATCAAGTGGGATTTATTCCTGGGCTGCAAGGGTGTCAATATGTGTAAATCAATCAATGTGATACATCACATCAATAAGAGAAAGCGTAAGAATGAACATTTCAATAGATGCACAAAAAGCATTTGACACAGTACAACATCTATTCATGATAAAAACCTTCAACAAAGTAGGTTTAGAGGGAGCATACTTCAACATCATAAAGGCCATATATGAAAGACCCACAGCTAGTATCATCCTCGATGGGGAAAAACTGAGAGCTTTTCCTCTACTATCAGGAACAAGAAAGGGATGTCCACTCTCACCATTACTGTTTAATATAGTACTGGAAGTCCTAGCCACAGAAATCAGACCACAAAAGGAAATAACAGATGTCCAAATTGTTAAGGAAGAAGTAAAACTTCAACTATTTACAGATGATATGATACTATATATAGGAAACCTATCAAAAGAGTCAAGAAACTGCTAGAACTGATAAATTCAGTAAAGTCACAGGATACAAAATCAATACACAAATCTGTTGCATTTCTATACACTAATAATGAAGCAGAAGAAAGAGAAATTGAGAAAACAATCCCATTTACAATCACACCAAAAATAATATGCTTAGGAATCTATCCACAGAGGTAAAAGACCTGTACTCTGAAAACTACAAAACACTAATAAAAGAAATTGAAGATGACACAAAGAAATGGAAAGAAACTTGTGGTTTGGAAAAACAAATATTAAAATGTCTATACTACCCAAAGCAATCTACACATTTAATGCAGTCCCTCTCAAAATACCAACAGCATTTCTCACAGAGCTGAAACAAACAATTCTAGGAACTAAAAAAGACCAGGAATAGCTGAAGCAATCTTGAAAAAGAGAAGCAAATTTGGAGGCATCAATTCCAGACTTCAAGGGATATTACAAAGCTATAGTAACCACAACAGTATGGTACTGGCACAAAAGTAGATACATAGATTGATGGAGCAGAATAGAAAACCTGGAAACGAAAGAAAGAAAGAAAAGAAAGAAAGAAAGTTTTAAAGAAAACGCAGAAATAAACTCACAACTAAGTATAAGACAAATGCCATATGATTTCACTCATATGTGGAATTTAAGAAAACAAGTGAGTAAATGGAAAGTAAAAAAGAGTCAAACCAAGAAACAGACTCTTAACTGTAGAGAACAAACTGATGGTTCCCAGGGGGAGAGCAGTGGGGGGATGGGTGAAATAGGTAATAGGGATTAAAGAGTGCACTGGGGATGAGCACCAGGTGATGTATAAAAATGCTGAATCACTGTATTGTACACCTGAAACTAATAAACACAGTGCATTAACTGTAATTAAAATAAAAACTTAAAAAAATACCATATGTACGAATCTATAAAAATATATAATATTGTTTTGCTTCAAACTTTACAAACTTCAAAAAAAAGACAGTTTAAATATTATTCAACAACTTTCTACTATTATACTTTTTAAAATTTGTGTGTTTATACATCTGATGAATTACAGTCTAATTCTTTTTTTAATATTAGTATAATATCCATGTAAGGATTTTTTAATTTTAGTGATTGTATTTTTCATCTCTAAGTTTTATAGTTAATTTTCATTTCTGTATATTTGAATATTCTTTCTTCTCAATATTGTTATGTATTTTTTTATTCTTTGTGAAGTTACATCTTTACTTATGTTATTATATTTAATACTCAGAACAATTTCTACAGCAATATGAAATTTACAACAATAATATAAGGAAATTGGCCCTCAGAAGAATTAAGTAATTTGCACAAATTTTTATCACTATCAAGGAGCATAGCTGAAATTCTAAACAAGCTCAGCTCTTTCACTCTGCCTTTTACCACCTCCATATGAAAATAATTTATTCTGTGAGCCCTCAATCTGTTTAATCACTTGAATAATAATGGTGGTATCAAGAAATAATGGGAAACAAGAAGGGAAAGATAGGGAATATCTCATGTAAAAGCAAGGGAAAAATCAAATCATATTAAAAATAAGAGAAAGCCTTTTGTGCCTCATCCTTCCCTCCCTAGAGTTTTCCCCACCCATGAGTAATCAAAATCCTTCACCTATATTTATGTTTCAATTGGATAATAAACTTTAGCCCAAAGGGATGTGTCTCTAACACAGAGGTCAGCAAACTCTGTCTATAAATGGCTAGATAATAATTTTGGCTTTGTAGGCTATCTAGTTTCTGTCATAAGTACTCAACTCTGCCACTGTAGTATAGAAATCACCACAGACAGTAAGGAAATGAATGGGTATAACCAAGCATTTGGTCATACAGCCTATTGGTCATGATTCACCAGTTCCATCTCTACAGAGAACTTATTGGACATTGCACTGGTGACAGGCAAATGATAAACAGAGTTTTGAATAGGAAAAACATCCTATATCACCTCACAAAATTAACCATACACTCTTCTCTCTGCCTTTAGGTTAGCAAATAAAGACATCTGTGACATCTTCCTGCTATCAATTCCAAAGCAACTGAACCCCCTGAAGGGAGCCATGAGACCACACATGTTCTAATCATCTCAGTGTCTTCTGGGGGGAAAAAGATTAGCAGAGACAGACCTTGAGAATTCCCGCCCCACAGTATGTTGTCAAGTGTCCGCAGAATACAAAATTTTCAGAGCATAATTAAGGAGGAAAATACTTCCATAATAAATCACATGAAAACTTAAAATATAAAATAGTCATCCCCATCCCATTTTATGGCTATTGATAAGAAATCCAAGAGCAATATTCAAGACAGAATCACTTTTTGAGATAATGACAGATGTCACTTGATCTGTGATCTTGGTTCTCCTTAGGAAAGGGCTCTTATCCTGATAGTCCCCAACAGGCATTTCTTTTATTTCTCTGGATGTGTTTACACAAAGAGTTATCAACAGCAGGCAATTAACATAACAGGCCAAGAGATAAGAGATTTTCATCACACAAGAGTGCCAACTACAAGGGAGTGTGCACCCAATCAACTGGGCAATAGTCCCTAAAAAACAATTACCAGAGTAACCTAACTTTCCTGTGGGATGTGAAAGCTCTCCCACTACCTGGTTAATGAGTGTCCCTATATGTAATAAGTTTACTAAAAATAAGCAGACACCTAATAAAATGTCTTTTCTCTAAAAACAAACAAAACAACAATGTATTCTGAATGTTGGAGAAAAGACATCGCTTTCAAGTCCCTCCCCGAATCTTGCTCTTAAAATAGGCAATGCAGTAGAGTCACCACTACAATGTCAACAGTTTTAGTCTTTGTCCTAAAGCCTGCAAATTCTGTTTGATTTTGAGAACACCACTTTTGATTCTTATTTTTTTCATCTGCAAAATAGAAAATCTGTATGAGCTTAAACATATCTTTGAAATCCTCTTTATTTTTAGTATGTGTATTTAGAATTCCACACTAGTTTCCATTACTGACTCTACATACATGCTGAGAGTTAATTTCCGTTAACTTTAGCCACATCAGCCAAATGACTCATCAATCAGGACTGGCAGCTGGACTTCAGTTACTATGATTAGAGTCACTTTGTTCAGGTGCACAGGTATCTAAAAATATTCAAAATAGCTTAGGATGAACATGATAGATTCATTATCCTCATCAAAGGTTTGTCATACCTTAAGTGGGTACATTTTTACTTACATTGGGCACTGAGCACCAATCTTTCGCCTCCTATTAAGAAGTAACCAGATATATTTGTTTATTAGCACATCCTGTGCCAGACTGTCAGAAGAGAAGCTTTGACGTATGAACTGCTGTCTTTTGTTATAAGAGTATCTCCCACAGCAGTTGCTGACCCACATGGTTACAGAACCATTATCATTATGAACACAGTGAGAGAGGGGGGCTGGAAAATTGGACACAAAGTAATGTTCTAAAAAATAGAAATGCAGGTAAGTAAATATTTATTGATCTACTATGGATCAGATTCTTCATGTATATTATCTCACTGAAAATATTCTAAGCCCTCTGCCGAGGATGTTTTTACAGAGCAAACAGGAACTGAAGGGATCAATGATTTGGGCGAATAAAGAATGCAAAATTCAAGACCAGATCTATCCGAATCACAGTCACATATTCTTTTAAAAAATGACCAAAGCGAGGGGAGCCTGGGCGGCTCAGCTGGCTGAGCATCCGACTTTTGATTTCGGCTCAGTCATGATCACCAGGTCTTGGGATCCAGCCCCGTGTCAGGCTTGGTGCTCAGCAGGGAGTCTGTTAGTTTCTCTCTCTCCTTCTCTCTCAGCCCCTCCCCCTGGCTTGCAGGTGGCACATGTTCTCACTGTCTCTAGCTCAAATAAATCTTAAAAAATTAAAAAATAAAAATCACCCAAGTAATAGGCAAATGAAAACATGATGAATGAAAAATGAGGAGGTCAATTACATATTTATTGAATACTGAATCATCAGTTTCTGTCAAAATTCCAAAATAATCATTTCACGACATTTTATGTCATTTTTGATGTGTCCGTTAAAATGCTCAAATCAACATATTGGCCTATTATGTGTTGATTTCAGGAAAGCCAGCCCCTCATGACTTCTTTGTGGACAAGATGAAAATTTCTGGACTTAATAATAGCACAGCCAGCTGGTGAAGATCTGGTGAAACATTTGTAAATGACAGAATGTTAATGTATAGGTAGCAGTTTGGAAGACCTACTTCAGTAAGTTCATACACCCACACAAACCTACAATCTTCTTGATGCTCAGGCTACAGGGTGACCAAGGGTCAGTTTGCCTGGGACTGAGGAGGCTTCCACGACACAGTATCTTCAGCACTAAAACTGAGAAAATCCCAGAAAACCCAGGATGAGTTTGTCACCCTATCAGGGTGGTATATATGTATACACTCTACTTATTTATGCCTGGGATATTTTGGCTGTGTTACCAGAGAAATAATCCCCGTTCCAAGACTAAGAGATAATGGGGTGTTGTCTGTTATTAGGACTAGAGATGAAGTTTTGCCTCAGTTCCATTACCCTTCACTGACATATGCAATTTTAATCTCCAATTTCTCCCTAAATGTTTCTCTGCCTGTTTCTGGAGCTGATACCAAGAAGTCACCATTTCCAAACCATATCCACCTTCCCCAAGCTGCCTGAAGTCTAACCATGAACAGACTTCATCGCTCCCTCTGCACCGTCTAGCAACTAGAAGAGCACCAATATTATTTGCTCTAGTTGACTACTGAATGACTGCCAATGAGCATATCACTTCCATTCCTAAACAAACCTGATGATAAAGACTGACTGATGGGGCATCTGAGTCGCTCAGTTGGTTAAGCATCTGCCTTGCGCTCAGGTCATGATCTCAGAGCCCCAGGATCGAGCCCCATGTCAGGCTCTCTGCCCAGCAAGGAGTCTGCTTCTCCCTCTGCCCCACCCCCCACCACTTCCCACTTGTGCTCACACTCTAACAAATAAATAAAATCTAAAAAAAAAAAAAAAAAAAAAAAAGACTGAGGTCTGAAAGGTCAAAAGCCAAATCTACAGGTTGTCTCACTAGCTGAGTATGAAACTTGTATTCTTTTTTGGCTGTTGACCAGGAAAGAGAAACATCGTTGACAGGCAGAAAGTATGACAGAGGATTTCATGAAATGTAAGCTGACATTCAGGGGCTGAAACGGTACAATGATGGACACATTCAATTTTCCTGCCAAAATGCATAGAGGGAATGAGGGAATCACTTTTATTTAGTTGGTCATTTTTTTTTTTTTTTTTACAAATGCATGAAAGGGAAGAGAATAAATTGAATACTACCCATAGATATCCAAGAGTGAGAATTGGCTTATGTTTTTAATACCCTCTTTTCTCTGTGGCCCACAAGTGAACATAACCAGGAAAAGCTCGGGTATAGTCTCTCGTGAGGTATTGCAGGGCTCAATAGTTAGTCCTGACTTAACGTATTTTTGTGGCGGTGGTGATGATGGTAGCCACTGCTTATTAGAATATCTATCCCAATTTTGAAGGACAGGGTTTCCAGAGGACAGTATAATTAAGAGAGATAAAGTCCGTGTGGTGTCAAAGCCAGCCCATCCAGCTGCCAATTGGTAAAATTTCAGGAACTTTCAAGCCAGTCGTTAAAGTAGTGGTAGACTGAAATCAGTGTTGGTGAGAGTATTCACATCACAGAAATGTGCACACATTTACCAACACACAAATGGGCAAAATCTCCCCCCAAAATTTGCAATACGGACTAGTGTCAACTGTGATTATACTCAGAGCATCAGAGGAAAAACAGGTCACCTATATCCATTTTCTCATCCCTAGTTTAAGAGGATAATCTTCATTATCTAGAGCTCTAGATTATCTCATGGAAAAACAAAAATTAACTTTCCTAAAGAACCTGGGCCACGTGGAGCTAAGGATCAACCAAAAAGAGTTAACATGAAGTGTGAAATGGTTATGAACACCGAGGGTCATTTATTTTAGCTGAAAGCACATAATTTATTAAGAATGGACAAAAAAGGAAAGTCATCATTTTTCTTCCAGTTAATAATGCCCTCTACTTCCCTTGTCTCCAAATGCTTTGTGCAGTGAAGTTCAGAAGATTAAAAAAAAAAAAAAAATCCTGATACAGTTTTTCCACCCAGAGGTCTTCTTAAAAGCTTACAAATCTTCTCTTAGATTAAACTGAACTTCAAAAGCATCAGCTTCGGTCTCTGTTTGTCACTGTGAGAAGGAATTAAAGAGCTGCAGAGCTAAGATCCTAGGGTGATGCTTTTTTTTTTTTTTTTCCCCTCCCTAAACACATTTTCTTTCATGTCACCCATGGACAAGCAGCCTAAAAGGAAGAGTTAGGAAGAATACCTTTTGCATTTTGTACACACCTTATGGATCTCAGCGTTCCAGGGTGAAAGCGGGGTTATTTGCTCATCCATCTGAGGGATCAGTCACAAAAATATCCAAATGTAGCTCATTTATTTCTCATTTTCCTTTTTCTTTATTTATATACTTGGGTGTGGGTTTCTTGCTGCGGGGGATTTGCATTCTCTGGCATTAGTCAAGGTCAAAATACAGAGCCTTTGTGTGGATTCTAAGCCCCTTCAAATATGTGATCACCCCCTGGTGTGATGCATTTAAAAAAGGTACCTTGCTCAGATTCAACCCACAGGCTCCTGCATTATGTTTGTCTTCTATTAAAGACCAAGCAGCTACATTTTCATTTCAAATTCCTCATAAATGCTTGCAGGATAGCTTACAAGTGGAGCTGTCTGAAGACAGGAAAAGTATTGCGTGACATGACCCTCTGCCCTCCTTGTTCTCAGTTGTAGGGACTGCAGGGGCTTCCTTCTCTCTGTACACACAACTACTTCTGACCCAGCACTGAAGCTCACCCCTCCCTTTTCTCTAACATTTGCTCCCCATCCCCCCCCCCCCGGACTCCTGATGTTTCCAGATCTCAACCTGTTCTCAACAAAGTCCCCGATAAATAATATACATAGTATGCATCCACAAGAGTGATGGAGAATATATCCATCTAAACAACATTCAATTAACGTGGTGTAAAATCTATTGCGATTCAGGATAATGGCTGTTTAATAAGACGGACTTCACAAACTGACAGAGTTAAATTCCTTACAAAGCTCTTATGCAAAGACAGGTAATTTACTGAGCATCTCTAGATCTCTAGGCCTACTGCCCTAGCTATAACATTGAGAAAAATCACAGTCAAAACTACATAGGTTTGGTACGAGAATTAGATGATAAAACGTGTATGAGGTGCTTGCGCTGGCATATAAGAAATATGGGGGGGGGGGGAGTAACAGAATAGCTGTTACTTGGTTACCTGGGCTTGGAAAGGCTCAGCTCATCCTAAGAAAGCAGGATAGCGAATTCAGACACAGCCTCCACTAATTTCAACCTCACAAAGCCAGCCACCTTGGGCACGCAAGATATTCCACCAGCAAGGAGACACACATGCTCAGAGGAAATACTTATCAAAGAATTGAGGGACAAAAGGAAAATCAGGCCCCAAGCTCCCTGACCCCAGACTTTCTTAGTTTCTCCTCATGTCAGTTTTCCCAGCTGTACAACACACTTGAGTGTTCTTAAGCTAGGGAATCATGTAACCAAACTACTACTGACGTGTCGAACTTCTTCATTCTTAGAACCCAAGGCTGATTCAAGGAAAGTTTTCAGGAGGAAAAAAAAAAAAAACTTTCTAGGCATTCAATATAATCATTAGTTAATAAGATACAGTGATTTCAGAAACAAAAAACATCGGGGCGCCTGGGTGGCACAGTCCTTAAGCTTCTGCCTTCGGCTCAGGGCATGATTTGGGATCGAGCCCCATATCAGGCTCCTCTGCTGGGAGCCTGCTTCTTCCTCTCCCACTCCCCCTGCTTGTGTTCCCTCTCTCGCTGGCTGGCTGTCTCTCTCTGTCAAATAAATAAAATCTTTAAAAACAAAAACAAAAAACGTAGCAAACAAGTGTATTTTTCAGAACCAAGGAAATACCAATGATCTATTCTTGTTCCCATACTGTGACCTACCCTTCACACCAATTGTTTCTCTCTCCTTCACTGGTTGTTATGGAACTTAGATTGGTTTCTAAGAAAAAAATTCTCTATGTTGATGAACCAGATGTGATGTTGTAGAAGCCAAGGGCAGGCCACTCCAAAATGTGCCACTTTGGCGTATTATTTTAAATAAAAGTTACTGAGGGGCGCGTGGGTAGCTCAGTTGGTTAAGCATCTGACTCTTGGTTTTGGCTCAGGTCCTGAGCTCAGGGTCATGGGATCGAGCCCCATGTTCAGCAGGGAGTCTGCTTCTCTCCTTCTCTTTCTCCCTTTGCCCCTCCCCTGGCTTATGCTCACTGTCTCTAAAGAAAGAAATCTAAATAAATAAATAAACAAATAAAAGTTACCGAAGAGACAACCTGTGCAAGGACACTCAGACCCTCCTTTCTCCCCCTGAAAGCAAGAAATACATCTCCTATGGGCAAGGTACCCTTTTCTGTACTAGGAGGTAAAGAGATACCTCTAACACCAGAGAGAGGAAATTTAGAGACAAGAAGGTTATAGAAAACAAACCTTGTTATTTTACTAACTTAACACCTTACCAAATTCTGTTTAAAATTCCTTACTACTTTGGGGTTCCTGGGTGGCTCAGTTGGTTAAGTGTCCAAATCCTGATTTCAGTTCCGGTCATGATCTCAGGGTTGTGAGATCAAGCCCCATGTGGGACTCTGCACTGGGCATGGAGCCCACTTAGGATTCTCTCTCCATCTTCCTCTGCCCCCGCCACTCCCCCAGCTCGCACACACATGTGCACACACACTCTCAAAAATAAATAAATAAGTAAATAAATAAATAGCCTTACTAATTTAAGCTCCCAAATTTTTTCCTGTCAATTCCTTACCAATTTATTGTCTTTTTGTATAAGAAGTATAAAAACTGCCTGTTTTGGTCATTTCTTTAGGTCTCAATATCATTAGGTGTCTGTGGTCATGTAATAAACCTTTGGGTTTTTTTCTCCTGTTAATCTGTCTCATGTAAATTTAATTCGTAGTCCAGCTAGAAGACCTTGATGGGTAAAGGAACAATTTTTCCTCCCCTTCAATGTCCAGAAAGGTGGGCTAAGGCACAGACCAAAAGCTCAGTTCAGGAGTTGAGACAGAACTCAAGTCAGGTAAGATTTGAGCTTCCAACAGTCTATGCATGTAGACAGTCAAGTGACTTGAGTACCTAGAGAATGGGACTTTTTCTTGGTACTACGTTTGAGCCCAGGGACTCCTTTAACACATCCATTCTAGAAGCATTTCAATGCATGGAATATGGGTAAGTGTGCTTAACTATACAGAGGAGGGTGTGATGGGTTGGCTAGTGGAATAGCTGGGTTTGGTGTATTCAGAGGTCTAGGAAAATCAATTACGACGAGCATTTTAGCATTGCTGATGTAGTAAGGTTTAGGCCTTGGACTCCTAAAAATTGCAGAACCGCAATTTGGGATGGACTTGTACCCAGACATGAAACAGACATATCCATGCCCCTGTAGGACATAGATCGGGCTGGTTTAGGGAGAAGATGGCCACTAAGATAGTGGGTATCATAGATTCAACTCGCTATCCCACACAAAATTGAGTGGGGGCGCATGCTTCCTTAAGTGCTGACAGCCTTTTTAACCAATATATGTAAAGCTGTAAAGAAAAAACAAAAAAATCAAACACTGATCTGTACATCATTCATGTGGAAATCAAGAGCAAAGAAAAAATAATGTTAAACAGCTCTGTGCTGTAACATTTTCTGTAATAACACTCAAATGTAAGGAATAAAAACAAAAATCCTTGATCATTAAAAAAAAAAAAATCTAAGGGATGGGATAATGGCTTATCTCCCCTCCCCTCCTATGATCACTCCTTTTCCTTCCCCTTTCAGTGGAATGTATCCCCCACCCATAGGCATCTCAATGGCTGCCTCTTCCCCACAAAAATCAGTGCAGTAGCTATATTCTGAATATTTCTAATGTAAGTCTTACTCCGCCAGGCCATCTGGAAGTCTGGATAAACCTCTGAAGGGAGCTAGGCAACCTCTGACCCAGGGGAAGAAGGAAAACTTGCTCTCAGTTTACAGAGTTCTCTCTCCCACTGGCAAGTCTCCGTGAGTTCCTTTTGTGTGAGCCATTTTCCTTACATAACAAAATAGCTCAGAGTAGCATGATGGCACTTTGGACCTACAGTTCATCAACACCCAGAACAATGTTATAAAAATGACATTTTGAAGTAAAGGTAGAAGAAATGCTATCTATTAACATACAGATGTTGTGTGTCCCTTTATCACTAACCATAAAAAGGTTATTCTCAGAACTAGGCTTCTGCATTTGTAAATTTAATATATCAAAAACAAATGTTTAAAACCTAAAAATAGAACATTTCCCCATAATGGTGTAGCTTATGAGCATGCTTTAGAAGAATAGTGTATGGAAATATAGTGTAACATGTATCACAGTAGAAGCATGTGTGGAATATTCTAGGAACCCAAAGTAGGAGGATAAACACAACCCAGGTAACATGACAGGGGATCAGAGAAAGCTTTACAAGGTGGCTAAGCTTTGAGCCCCATCTTGAGAAATGACTAGAAATTCTAGGCAAATGTAATTAACATAAGAAATATTAAGAGTATATGTAGACGTATTTATCTGTGTGTTTGACTGGGGGTTGAGGGTGCATGGGGACCCCAATCCCACCTTTTTTCTGATGTGGCAATCAGTCATGTAAATTGCCTGATGCAATTAAGTATAAACTCATGTTCTCTGACCAGGGGTCTTACACTTTAAGTGAGAGGTTACCCCAGCTATAGAATCAAGTCTTTGCTCCTCAGTAAAGGAATCCCAGGTACCCAGATCAAATGGATCTTATACAGATTTAGTGGGGAGAGTTAGAATAGTCCTCAGACAGTCACCTCCTCTACATATAAGTAGTCCCTGCCCTTAGCTTTGGCATGATCACAAGCTCCCAAGATGGCACACAGCTAGGAGGCTGCTTCCTGCTGTAGTGAGAGCATCCAGTCCTCACCGACCATGTGGCTTCTCTACTGCCCTGGCCAGGCTCCAGACTATTACCCTCTGTGAGACTTGCTGCTCATGACATAACTGGGTCACACCTCAACCACAATGTGACACTTCTGGGGACCAAGCCAATTTCCATCCCTCCCCAACCCATCCACCACTCACTGGGTCAGTTCGTGGTATAGCAAATGACAAGGAGTGCAGTCAAGCAACCGTGACGCTAAGGGGTACCACGGCAAATCCTGATTTCAACCCGCCCTTCAGG
Source organism: Ursus maritimus (assembly GCF_017311325.1). NCBI lineage: Eukaryota > Metazoa > Chordata > Mammalia > Carnivora > Ursidae > Ursus > Ursus maritimus. The sequence continues at coordinate 29,980,937 of NW_024424230.1, forward strand.
TGTCCATGTCCTTCAGATCTGAAGGGTAATTCTCTTTGGCCACTTTTTTTTTTTTTTCCATAAAATAGTATCACCGCTATGTTATTGGGCAAGTTAGTAGCAATACAGGATAGAACAGGATCCTGAGCACTGTGGACCTGAGTTCTAGCCCTGTGGGAGGGCTAATCAGCTGCATCACTTTGGAGAGGCCGCTAATCTCTGCCCCTGTGCCTCCTGATCAGGTGAAGAAGGATGCCTACTCTTCCTAGTCTGGAAGGAATACCTATCAGAGAAATGAAAGCATTTTCAAAAACTTTAAAACACTAAACAATGTTGAATTAAGCCAGGAAGTTGTTCATCCAGAACATTTGTTGAGACCACTGAGAGCTGGCAGGCCTATTTTCTAAGGCAAGTGGGTCAATTGCAGTTGTCACACTTTTCCATCCATGCAAGATATGCTGCCTAATTTGGAAGGAAGTCTGGGATCAGAGAAGTTAAGTTCACTCCACTGAATACTAAATATTCATTGAGAGCCTATCATGCACAATGTGCTGTGCTATATGTTTTAATTTCAGTGATTTGTCCAAGGTCAGAGAGCTGGTTAGTGTAGGGCTAAACTAGCTGCCCTCGCTCCCAGCTGTGTTATCCATCATTCCCTTTCATCCCATATTCGGGAGCCAACCGTTTTCAATCGGGCAAATAACATGGAATTTATCTGCTTTAGGTTCACAACTGTTTCATCTGACGTTCTATATAAAGGACATGGGTTTTTCCAGAAATATTTCAATGGATTTCTCTTAATTTAGGGAGAGGAAAAAATATATTAGTGACATCAGGACTTTCCCAAAGAGAGACAAACAATATCTCAGAAATACAACTGGATTCCTAAGAAAAAGCAGCAGGAACAAGAACAATATGAGAGGCCAACACAATCAACACATAAATAATTCTACAATTATTGGCAGGCCTAAATTCACTGGCTGTCATCCTAAAAGAAAAGGAAGTCAGACCTGAGGTCCAGCAATATGAACCAAACAATCAACTGCCACTCCAGCCTTAATCACTACTGCTCGTTACTGGATGCTCTCTCTACCTCGCTGAGGCCCTAACCTCACGGAAATAAAATAAAGAATGGAAAAGAAATTTGGCTCTGTCACAGAGTACGTCATGCTGATTTATCAACCTGAAATATAGTTTAATCTGCATAAAAATGGAGTCTCGCAAACTGACTGGGATTAATAGGTTCCAGCTCTAATTCCTTCTGGTGGTCTCATTTAAATAGGCCATTCATCACTGTGACCTCTTCTGGTAATAGCCTTACTGTAATATTTAATTTTACATTAATTCTGTTGTAACTTAGCCAATGCTCATTTGCAGAATAATCACCAAGGAATTAGCTTTGGCCCCCACCCCCACCAACATTCACATGAATGCCAAAACAAGGCAAGATGGTTGGCTCCCTTACTCTCTAAAATGCATTGTTCAAGAATCAGGTGCATTTGGGCAGGATAGCGCATAAGGAAGAGGGAACATTAACACAATCTTTACCTGGACTATGAGATAGGACATTTATTTTGAGCCAATTAAGACATAAAATCAGGTACAAGAACTCAAGTTATCAGGTCAATTTGCACACATTAGTTGACGTTTACTTGTGTTAGGGTCTGGCAAAGTCCTCTATGTTACTATTGCTTCTGAGTCAGAACACCTCTGGCCATGAGTGACATTATGAATTCTAACAAATTCAGTCCAATTGAATTCAACATAACATGTTTATGGAGCATGTATTATGTATCCTCTGTATGTGACAAAGCTAAAATAGAGTTGTGCTTAGGAGCTTACCAAGGACAGTTCATGCCACATCTAAGTCACGGAGAAATTATAACCAATGTTCCTACCACCGTGGCAGGGGTGGGATACAAGCCTTCTTTGGCCACTTCATGGCTCTCTGGAGCAGTCAGCAGTACACTGAAGGGACGCAGGCAGACGCCTACGAATCAGGGGTATATGTGTGTTCACACATAGTTCTATGGACAGTCAGAAAACCCAGAGAGCTGTGTCTGGCAAAAACAGAGAAATGAGTATGAAAACTGACCTTCCAGGCAAGAATAATCCAGGGACAGGTAAGATTTTTCTCTCCCATTCCTGCTGGATAGATCTTGGAGGGTACTGGCAATTGACACCGAAAGGTTACCTAAAGGTTCTGGACTCGCTAAATGAGCTAATGTGTCAGCGGTGCTGTGGGCAGGCAGCAGCTGGTAAGATGATTTCAGCGCTTGTTTCAGATAGAAAGGATGCTCAACATTGTTCTGCAACGTGTTATTTTCCCTCCTCCTGTAGGTACATCTTTTTAGGTGATACGCATGTCATTAACAATGGAATTACTGTCCTATTTTAGAATTTAGAGTTATATTAAAGATTAATCCAACTCTAGGTGAGACACAATTGCTCGTGAAGAACAAGTACCTTGCTCACAAGTTGCAGGTAGAAGAGGTGGGTGCTGACAGGGCCCAGGCCAGTATGCCCATCTCTGGATTCCTGGCCCACTGCCCCTTCCACCTCCCATGCCCCCATATGCCACTTCAACCACCTCTCACTATGAGTGGTCATTCGGGCCAGAGCTCAGTTAAGGAGTGAATCAGCCTGGCAGCTGCTTCAGAGCCAATTTATATAGTAAATTAAAACAAGTTCCTCTTCACCTTCACCACTTCAATAAAATCATTTTGAAAAGACGCCAAATTACTAGCCTAACAAGGATATCTGTATCTTTCCGTCTAGCCCTGGTACAGACTTATGTAAGAGAAAGTTACTACTTAGAACATAGTAGCCAAAGACAAAAAAGAGGAATCTTTTCCTGGACCGGCAAGCTATGCTGAGATGCCTTAAAAAAAAAAAAAAAAAAAAAAAAAAAAAAAAAAATCAAGGGAGGAGTCTGATAAAGTTGGGAATTGACTCCTTTCCTAAATAACCATTTAACATAATTTTCTTTCTTCTCATCTCTCTCCAACAGCTTTTCCACATTCTAACTCAGCTAATGACCTTATTTCACCGGGGGTGGGGTGCAGGAAATGGAGCAATCAGGAAAGAACTTCTGCACATGTCCACCATGAAATCCACATGCCTACCTACATTTGCACACGTGTGCTCGACCGCGAAGAAGCCCTGAACAGAATGCCCATGCTCCTGTCTTAGGCCAACTCAGGTGCTGTCTGTCTGCCTGTCTCTCTCTCTCTCTCTCACACACACACACCCCATCTATAGTTATAGAGGAGTTTGGGAAATACTGGGTTAACCAAAGCAGAATAATTAGCTTTGTCTCTTCTGTGGGATTGGACCTGCCACTATACAGTGTGTTCTCCAGGACGGCACCACGCCAGCCTATGAAGACATGTGTGGGAACTCCTAATGTGCTGACTATCCTTCCTATACTTCAGTCCTAGAGATGGTGTCCCCTTCTCATTATCCTGGGCATTTGCACTTACTGTGAAGCCCTCGATACCCTCGTGGTTCTTTGGAACTGGCCCTAGCCTTCTGCCAAGAATAGGAGTCTTGTCGGCAACACCAATCATTCTGGCTAAGTCCATGCTACGTGCCCCTCAAAGTCCCTGATACTCACCATTTATCTATGGGGACTTTCTCTGAATGCCCACTGTTGGGACTCTTGACCAAGCTTGGTCCCCATACATTACTACACCGCTCTGTACTTTTGCCTCATTTTGGCAAATGCCAACCACTCAGTTTACAAATTTAAGATACCAAATGCAAAAAGAACTGAGTGAGAGACTGAGGCTTCCTTAATAGACCTCTAACCATCTCTATTAATAGAAAATCAGCTCAAATATGCACCCCATTAATAAATGGCAGATATTCTTTCCTCATATATGAGCTATGCTCATTAATCACCCCAGACAGTTGGAAAAGATACTTTCAACTGTGGCTTTCAGCTCTGATGGGGAGATTCTATGAACTGCCAGTTCTCTGGGACAACCAACCGATTGCACATTATCAGCTATATTTGCAACTCGGGGGACTTAATGGTCCTAAAACATGAATCTCACTGCCTGGGTAGCTCTATCTCCCCTAGTCTATATAACTTCATAAATATGCACATGAAAACATAATATTAATAAAGGAAAGACCTGTATATAAAAGGTCCAAGCTTAAAATCAGATCGATAGCCTTGCCTTTGAACATAAAAACAAAAACAAAACAAAACTAGGACATGAATATCCACTTCGTCTGTAGCTTATGGATAGAAAGGACAGAGGGGAGGGGGACTTCAAACAGGAATCAAATGTGTGCAGACTCTCAGGGCAGAGAACAGAGAAGCGTATGCATGTTAGGAAAAATACAGTTGGGCAAGTTGGATAGGGTTGGATTATTAGAGGTCTGGGAGTTTCAACTCTAATTTCCTTTTCTTTTTGTCCTTAAAGACTCCTTTTGCTCAGAAAATACATTCTGTCACTGTATGCAGCATTTTTATCCCCAGCCTGAGCTCTTTTGCAAGCCCAACATGCTTGCTGCCAACCCCTCACATCTGTAACATTTAACTTTAATGCCTCTGCCCCTGAGGAGGGAGGGGCTGAACACATTCTGACCTGAAGAACTAGCCACTTGGCAGCGTATCAGCCAGTGACCTTTCCTACTGACACTGTCTGCAGGGCAGCTCTGCCACATGGACAGGAATACATTCCTTCCTGAGCCCAGCCTCTGAGCCCCCTCTCATGGGGACTGGGAAATTGCATTCCCATTCTGATTAAGAAGAAAGACTCTCCATGGCTCGGGGGTCAGAAATCACAAAAACAGACCCAGAAAGTGGGTCCTCTCCACTCTGAAAGCCCCAAGGGCTGCTGGATTTGTTGTGACCCTACCTGGGGGTGAGACACTAGGTTTGTGATGAGATTTCTCCCCATATCACACCTGGAGTCTGGGGAATGCACTTCCTCTCAACCCTGCGGATACGTTTTCAGAGCTCCAAGACCAACTGTCTATGGTTAAAGGGAAATTCAGAAAAGTTCTTCATCCCGCAACCCTTTGCACAATAGACTGCCCTAACTTAAGCTTTAAATTAAAAACTGGGACTACTGCTTATTTATGGGTGGTTTTGGGTGGAATGTTATTTGGCGAATACATAATAAGGTGTAAGATTTAAAGAGGCTGTGGATCAGAAAACTTCCAACATTTTAAGCTGCATTTAAAAAAAAACAAACCCCAAGGAAGCTCCATCCAAAATACAAACAAAAGTACTATAGCATCACTGGTTAGAAGGGGTTAAGGACAAAAGGGCTGTAACTCCCTCCTTCCCTCAAAACAGCTCCAAGGCAGATGTGGGCTGGACCTCTGAGAATGACTGAAAAAACGCTGCCCTGTGTAGAGGGGTTACTCTAAACCTAAGTCTCCATCATCAAGACAAAAGGGCCAGTTCTTGCTGGAGACAAATAGAGATGTGAATTATCCGAAAGACCTTCCTATCCAGCTTTCCCAGCACCATTTATTAAGAGGTATCATTTTCAGATGGAGTATTCTTGGCTCCTTTGTCAATTATTAGTTGACTGTATATGTGAGGGTTTATTTCTGGGCTCTCAATTCTGTTCCACTGATTTCTGTGTCTGCTTTTGATGTGGGAAACAAAAGCAAAAGAAAAATGAAATTTCTTACTACTTATAGCCCACTGACAAGTCCTTGAAAGAGGGAGAGTGACATTTCTCTAGGACCTCAGCTGCCTGGATGTTAATACTTTGCTAAGGGCGAAAGGCAGTATTAGCCCAACCCCCAGGATCCTGTAAGTCTACTTTAACATATTAAAATTCCTTTGGAAACTTCATCTCTAAACCCCCAAAAATACATGTTGGCAATCATCCCCCAAGCATATGGCTCTACCGATACCCATCTGAAGGGTCTCATGACTAAGGCTTTATTAGACAGTTATTAATAAATGACCTTTTCCCAACAATAGCTAGCCCCCTCAAGGTCCTTGGAAACTTTGCTGCCAAAATTCCTTAGAGACTTACACTATCCTAACCCCCTGCCCCTATCCCTAAACCACTCCTCATGACCCCAGTGCAGCTCCTTCTGCCCACGGGTCCTGTCCTCGTGCTTTAATAAAACCACCTTTTTGCTCCAAAGACATCTCAAGAATTCTTTCTTGGCCCTCAGCTTCAAACCCTAACTTTTATGCCAACATCGTACTATTTTGATTACGGCAGCCTTGTAATCCAGTTTAAAATTAGGACATGTAATGCCTGCAGCTTTGTTCTTTCTCACGACTGCTCTGGCTATCTGGGGTCTTTTGTGGTTTCATACTAGTTTTGTTTTTCCTATTTCTGTGAAAAATGACATTGAAATTTTTACAGAGATTGTAAAAATCTATAGATGGCATGTCAATTACATCTCAGTGAAGCTGGGAAAAAAATAAATGTTGGTATTGAAAAAAGTTACCTTTGCAATGTATTCAGTGATTTTGAAAGAACACTATATCCCTAGTTGAAAGTTAGCTTTTACTTTAACTGTTACAAGTAATTTAACCTCCCAACGTTATTTGGGGTTTATTAATCCTTATGGCTTCATTGTGAGGATTAAATGGGACAGCGTTAAGAAAAATACTTGGAATAGTTCTTAGCCTAGATCCACCCCCCTTTCAATCCCCCACCATGCTCCCAGCCCAGCTGACGGTTTCCAGTGAGTTTATAATGCTGGGTGGGGGGGGGGAGGAGTACATATGTAAACAACCAAGAACATTTGTGTTTTTAAGTTCTAAAATTGAAACAAAGTTCTGTGGGAACACTAATGAGCAAACAAGTATATACACTGTATCATAGAAGAGGCTTCAAAATACAGAGAACACCTGAATAAGTCTTGGAAGGATGAGTTCACATTGACTCCACTGAGAAAAGAGGCAAATGGTTGTTCAAAGCAGGAGGAACACTGAGCAAAAGCAGAAAGGTAAGCAAGTATATCAAGCAGAGAGGTAAGCAAGTAATCAGGACTCAGTGCAGCCATAGCACAGGGGACAGGGCCCTGAGAAACCCAGTTTTGATGCAAAGTTGACTAGTACCTGGAGATAAGGCTAAAACACTAGTTCTAATCAGTTTTCATTTGTCTGTACACCTTAGCAAGGGATCTAGACTTTATCCTACACATACAAGGAACCATTGAATGCTTTTAAATCATAGCAGCATGATTAGAACCTGATTTTACAAAGATAATCCTCGTTTTCCTCAGGAAGACCAGCAGAATTCACACACTGATGTCAAGGAGATAAAGGAAGATACTTCAGGTAGTCCAGCAAAATGATGACAATATCATAGTTAGCATTCACCTTAATATGGGTCAGGGATATTTCAAAACATATTATTACACTGCCTCATCTACTCGTCGTCACAATCCAATGGAAAAGACACTGCAATCATCCCCATTTTAGAGGTGAACAAATCAAAGCACTGAGAAGTTAAACAATTTGCCAAGATCTAGCACTACTTAGCAGAGACATCTAATTATTAATAGGAGATCTGACTGATGACAAAGACAAAAATCAGAATATTTCTAGCTTGAACCAGAAGGTAGATCACAATGTTATTAAGTGGAAGAAAACATTAAGGTAATGAGTAGAGGTGCTTAAAAAAAAAAAAAAAAAAGATGTTAGGAAAACAGATGGCTAGGACATTGGGGATGAGAGCCATGCATTTAATAACAAATTGCTTCGGTGTTCTTACAATGTTAATTTCCTTATATAGGCAATAAGGAGTCATAATTTGTATCTATATATAGATATAGGTATATATACATATATACACATATACATATATACAATAGATAAAACTGGATAGATTTGAATTTGGACTTATGTCTAGTATTGTTTTGAACTCTGAATGGTTAGTTTATTACCACACTTGGTGTCTTCTGGATCTTTCAGAATTTTATATCTAACTAGCAGAGCTGATGAGAATACACATAATCATAAAATACACTAATAGGTAAAAGAAAAACATGAAAAAACATTAAGACATTCGGAGAATTCCCCAAATATGAGATATTTAAAAGATATTTTGATTAGAACAGGAACTTAGATCTTATCTAGTACAAATCTGTTTTTTTTTTTTTTTTGAACAAGGAACATAAAGACAAGAAAGATAACTAGGTCAAGTTTTTATTCACACCTATCTTGGGTACCCATCAGAGTTAAACATAGTAGACAAAATTACTGGAGACAAGCTGGAAATAATTTTCAGTTAATAGTCTTTTTTAAAAAGCTGCTGAGAATGAAAAACACCTATTTTTTCTATCTGACGATGGTTTGCATCTTCTATACTGGCATGTTTTAGGAAGGATAATTTTAAATGCAAATGGTAGAAAAGAACTATGTAATACTTCCAGGAGCCTGAGTCCATAGCTGTAGGGGTCATACTGTACCACTCCGTGAAGAGAGGTGGACAGGGACATTCGGATGCATCCCACAGACAACAATCTTTTCTACCTTGGTATTTTCCCCAGACTCTGAATGGTATGCACCTGCTCTTGAGACAGCTATGACTCCCAACAAATGTAAAATGCTAGAGCATTTGAAGGCTTTTCTGAAAACTCTAGCATTTGATGCTATCCTGTCTTGTTTTATAGATTTATTTCCCCTGTAAGGCAGCAAACTTCTGGAAAGCAAAGGCAGTTTTATTCTTCTTTTACTGCACAGTATATCCAAGAACAGGAAACATAGTAAGAATTCAAAATATTTATTGATATGCCTTGCTTCAACATGATTTAGTCAACTTTACAAAAAAAATTCTGCAAAAGCATTCTGTAAATAAAAAAAAGAAGTTTTTCCTTTCCACTATTTCCAACAGTGACAGTTCAACATTTTAATGCTTCATTTCTTAATTATACTGCTTTAAAAAGATATACACTGTTAGTTAGGAAATGTTGGATTCAATCAGAAATATATAGTTGGTGATTCTGGTCTCATGATCACATTTCATTAAGAAATCCTCTTCTCTTTTCATATTCTTTTTTTTTTTTTTTTTTAAGATTTTATTTATTTATTTGACAGAGAGAGAGACAGCTAGCGAGAGAGGGAACACAAGCAGGGGGAATGGGAGAGGAAGAAGCAGGCTCCCAGCGGAGGAGGGAGCCTGAAGTGGGGCTTGATCCCAGGACCCTGGGATCAGGCCCTGAGCCAAAGGCAGATGCTTAATGACTGAGCCACCAGGCACCCCCTCTTTTCATATTCTAACATGGCACTTCTATTTTTCTCTCCTAAGCCAAGTTGCTAATTTATACTTGGTGGTCCTTTGAGGGTAGCTCTGTGCTTGTATTTTTCCCTTCATTGTTTATTATAATAAGCATCCATAAAATATTAAGTGTTGACGTTCCAAGTTGCAGTTCCTGGCTAGAAGAGAAACCACTTTTAAATGTGAGTGACATTAAGGACTAGAAAGTAATCTGGTAGGACAGCCAGGTAGCTGAGACCCCAAGCACTCTGAATTTCCAGCGAGGAAGGATTTTTGGTGTTTGCCAAGTGGGAGCAGGGCACAAGCGTGTACCCAACCCCAACTGGTGCTACAAATGTGTTACTGAGAGTCATTTAAGCCTAAATATAGACATTTCATTTCCTCTGAACATCAAAAGGTCTCAGCTTTTACAGAATTTCACAATTCTATGAAATTAACAGGAAGCTTTGTATAACCCAAATAAAAACACACATTCACCTGGGAGTTTCAGTTTACTATATTACCTTTTCGTTCTTGCCTTTTAGAAACAAACACAAATTCAGCTGCCTTCTTTACAGCCTCCAAATGAAAGTTTCATTGGGACAGAATGGGAAGCACTTGAGACAGGAAAGCCAGGCTAAAGGGGAGTTTGCAGAATTAATTTTGCCATTCTCGTTTGGTCACTATCTCCATAGGGCTTACGCTGAAACAGAAATTTTAAATGTCACTTCTTGTCTAATACAAATGACAGTATTTACTAGCCACCCACTAGCCCCCTGCACATGTCTCAAATCACTGGCATCCTATCTTGTTCTACTATAATATAATCTGCTAAGCAGCCAGATGCGGTACTTTCTTTTAGTAAAAGCAAATTTGTACACCGTATTAAAATATTGTATTTCAAAGGGAAGGCATTAGGCATTTTAGCAGTATATTGCCATAATTTTATTTTTAAAGAGTCACTCTGGCTCCTCTGTAGAGAGCGGGTTCTACGGGGAAATGAACAGAAACAGGGAGAAGAAGACTACATAACAGTCCCCATGGGGGAGAGCAGGGGCTTCCTATGCAATGGTGGGTAAGGAAATGGATAAAAGCAGACAGATGTGGAACGCATTTCAAGAATGGACTTATATATAAGGAGTAAGGGCAAGAGAGGATGATACTTCAGGACATTCAAGAGATTATTTCTGCAGTCTATTCTCTTCTTGGGATTCTTGGCTGTGATGTCATATTACATAGCATCTCACTCATTCTAAAGGACTGCTGGTCTTGCCTCTTACTTCCTGTCCTTGGTTATGTTTTACTTCTGCCAGAACTTTCTGAATTACTCATAACTTCCTATATCACATAATCTTAATTTAATAAAATAATAATCTTATAAGATTACAATAATCTTGTAAAATAATAATCTAATCTTACCTATAACACAAAGAAAACTGCATATCTGTAATTAATAGATATGTACTTAATAGGGGAAGGACAACAGTCTTCTACCTACCTGTCTACTTCATAAATACATCATTTTCCAGGGACTTTGGAGCTAAAAATCAGATCTGTCTCATGCCAAAGATTTTGCTCTTCCCCTACACAGTCATGTCTCCCTATAGGCATGATACTTTGCTAGAGACTTACAGGAAATATACATATTTATGAGGAATCCTTTTCTCTTAGATAACTTACAGTCTTGTGGGGGAAAGGAACTTTAACTTCATCAACTTATCAGTAAAGGGCAAATAAATGAGTAGTCTTACAAATATGAAAGATATAGAGATGTTTCCGGCCTGAAGAGTCCCAGGACCAGAGACAGTATGTACTGCTCTTCTCAGTTAATTGCTTACGGGACTCACTTTCCCTAACCAAATAGCATGTTTGTGATAAAGGATACACCCTTAAGTACCTGAAAATGAAAATATGTTTACTTTCTCATTTCTGCCTTCTGTAATGCCTATTAACTGGCAACCAAGAGGTCAGCATTTGGGGGAAAGGAACCAAAAAAAAAAAAAAAAAAAAAAAAAAAAAAAGAAACAAACAAAATGGGAGCAGTCAATAACTCTTGGTTTTTAAAGCTAATCTGCACTCCAGATGTTTGAGCGGGTATTTTTTTCTTGGGCTCCACCCTTCAGATAGAGTTAAAGAAATGCCTTGAATCCTATACCTACCTTTCCTGAGAATGCTTCCAAGTTTGTATATATAACACCATCTGCTAAATGACTGCTGGGCTGTTTCTCTGTGTGATTTTGAGACCTCCACGATGACAGCCCTGCTCTGAGAGCCCTGCTGCCAGGCTAGGGCCCCCAGGGCACCGCCACAGAAGACCAGAAGGCCACAGCTGGAGGATTACTCAGGCCCTGCCTGCTCCGAGCAATTGCACTTCTGGTGAAGCTGACTGTGTCTGACAACATCCCCATCAGGCCAGCCTGGATTCACTTGTGTCTCACCCTGTCAGCCTGCAGAATAGCAAGGTCCCCCATGTGCCCGCAAGTGGGGAAGCAGGCTAGCTCTGGGCCAGAGGAGGGAAGGAAAAATAGGAGACAGTTGTCAAATTCAGTGAAAAATTAAGATTTGGGCCATTGATTCAAAGGTCTCCAATGCTCCATAGGGTTCTACCTAAGTCAAAGGAGGAAATAAAAGAAACACACTATCAACATAATAGCTGTCAAAATGTTGAAATAACTCTCTCAGAGTCACAGGGTGGAGAAGGCAAGGAATTCTCATTGGTAGTGTTCGGAAAGAACCGGGAGGAACTGAATGTCTTCTGGAGAAAACAAAATAAGGAGAGGTCAGTATCAGGCTATAGGTATAGAGCAAGATCACAGATATTATGCCTGTACAAAGAAACGCAAAGCAAGACCATACTGGTACAGATAGCAGGTTGGGCCACACGCAGGCTCGCAAGCCAGAGGTCCCACTATGATTCTGGGACTGAAAATTTACTACTAGCTATACTAAAAAGGACACCTTCAGGTAAAGCAAGACTGTACCTGATAACAGTAGTAGGCAGCAGGAATTTGAAACAACTCAAGAACACTAAAGGCAGGTGGTAAGAAGGCCCTGGAAGCTTCAGCTGAACAAAACTAGACACCAAGAATAACATAATTAAAAAAAAAAAAAAAAGGGGAGCATAAAACTTCTCACCCCTAGTAAAAATACAGTGATTAGAACAAGGGAAAGAGGAGCACCTGGGTAGCTCACTTAGTTGAGTATCTGACTCTTGATTTCAGCTCAGGTTATGATTGCAGGGTCATGAGATCAAGCCATGCAGGGAGTTTGCTTGAGATTCTTTCCCTCTCCTTCTGTCCCCCGCCCCATTCACACCCACCCATGCTCTCTCTAAAATAAATCTTAAAAAAAATAAAAGAACAAGAATAAAATTGTTTTTCCATGCTGATGGTAGCATAATTGGTAAACCTATTCACATGAAAACAGAAACAAAAAAAGGTTGCCTACCCACAAGAAGGCTAATTGTTCAGTAAGAGTAAAGTAACATTAGGCTTTAAGAGACTCTTCAGAAAGATTGAGGCATTTCTGCCTGGAGAAAGAACACTTAAAGAGGAAAATGAGAACCATCTTCAAATATCTGGAGAACTATTGTCTCAAGATAAAAAATGATTATTTTTTATAGCTTTGCAGTCTTGCAGTCAGCTTTTGTCTACTTAAATATTTCCTTGGATCTTCCTTCAAGTTCCTCAACCCCCAATTTTTGGAATTTTATGATGTAAATTAAATAATGAACAGTGATCAATACCATGCTGACAGGAGCAAAGGACAAGAGCACCGATGACATAGCCCTGGCAGATTCTGAGAAAAGCAGCCTGAAGACCAACCACTCATGCATGAGAACAAGACAGAAGGGTGACTAAGTGGGATGCCAGGTGAGGGTGGTTATTCGGGCATTGAAAAATGCAAACTCCCTAGAGCCTCGGAGACACTAGGGGCCTACTCTAACAGCTCTGAGTACGGAGTCAAAGTATTCTCAAAGAGCACTTCAAGAAATGAGAGCTAAAGCACAAGAGAAGTAAAGTTATGGTGCAAAGCACAACACAGCTGAGGAGGAACGAGAATCCTTGAACTTTCATGTCAGCTGCACCATTTCCTAAGACTGTCACCTTGGGCAATTCACGTACCCTTTTGTAGGCTCAGTTCCTCATATGTCTAAATGCATAGGGAAAAAATGGCACATCATCCACGTTCCAAAAATCATAGATCCTATTCTACCCTCCTCCCCTGATGAATATGCCTCATGGCAAAGTACTCTTAAACCTTAATGTCACCTCCTTAAGGTCTGTATGTTTCCCATCCCAGAGAAAGCCAAAGGAGAAGGAGGGCTATTTCTTGGAGAACCATCCCAGTGGGTACTGGCCACATCATCTCAGCTCAGGCACACTGGTATGTGAGGCATCCCTTCTAGCAGCATATTTCTGGGCCATCATGACTTCTCTATGCCGAAGATCCTAAGCAATAGTACGATCTACTGATAAGTACCGTTGGGCTCATCTGACTTTATGACATGGTAGGCTTGATTACACCCAGTTTAAAATAAGCAGCTTAAGTTGACTGTAACCTGGTGCTCCTTGATTCCTTCTCTGTTAGAATCCACTGGCAAGCTAAATACTATTTCTCAAAAGGAAATTATTTGTTTCTGAAGAGGCGGCTTTGGCTTTGCTTCAAATGTCTAGAGACCTCAACTATGATTTCCTATTGAGTTTTTTATTTTTATTTAAATTCTAGTTAGTTAACACAGTGTAACACTACTTTTAGGCATACAATTTAGTGATTCAACACTTTCATACAACACTCGGTGCTGATCACAACAAGTGCACTCCTTAATCCCCATCACCTATTTAATCCATCCCCCATGCCCACCTCCTTCTGGTAATCATCAGTTTGTTCTCTATAGTTGAGTCTGTTTCTTGGTTTGCCTCTCCCCCCCATACTTTTTTTTTTTTAAGATTTTATTTATTTATTCGACAGAGATAAAGACAGTCAGCGAGACAGGGAACACAAGCAGGGGGAGTGGGAGAGGAAGAAGCAGGCTACTAGCGGAGGAGCCTGATGTGGGGCTTGATCCCATAATGCCAGGATCACGCCCTGAGCCAAAGGCAGATGCTTAACCGCTGTGCCACCCAGGCGCCCCCCCCATAATTGTTTTGTTTCTTAAATTCCAGATATGAGTGAAGTGATATGGTATTTGTCTTTCTCTGACTTATTTCACTAAGCATAGTACTCTCTAGCTCCATCCGTGTCATTATAAATGGCAAGATTTCATTTTTTATACTGAGTAATACTCCAGTGTGTGTGTGTGTGTGTGTGTGTGTGTGTGTATACCATCTTATTTACCCATTCATTGGTCAATGGACATTCAGCTACTTCCATAGTTTGGCTACTATAGATAATGCTGCTCACTGGGGTGCATGTATCCCTTTGAATTCATATTTTTGTATTCTTTGGGCAAATACTTAGTATTCAAAATACATAAAAAGCTTATAAAACTCAACACCCAAAAGATGAACAATCCAATTAACAAACTGGTAAAAGACATGAATAGACATTTTTCCAAAGATGAATAGACATCCAAATGGCCGACACATGAAAAGGTGCCCAATATCACTGATATTGGGAAATACAAATGAAAACTACAATAAGATACCACCTCACACCTGTCAGAATGACTGAAATGAACAACGCAAGAAACAATAGGTGTTGGCGAGGATGTGGGGAAAGGGGAGCCCTCCTGCACTATTGGTGGGAATGAAAACTGGTGCAGCCACTCTGGAAAACAGTATGGAGCTTCCTCAAAAAGTTAAAAAATAGAACTACCTTATGATTCAGCAATTGCACTACCAGGTATTTATCCTACTGAGTTTATGACAGGTCCGTAGAGCACCTTGTTCTGTTTCAGGTGTTTTGGCACCATTGAATTCTCTGGCTCATGAGACCCAAGAAGTAGTGTTGCTTGTATTACAAGCTGGACCACCTGTAAACCCTTCTCTTGCTCAAGGCTGTAAGCATGACAGGCAAATAAGGTGGACTATAATGCTTTATGTTGTCTCCAAAATCAAAATAGATCCATTAAACATTGTGCCTCTTTCTTAATGAGAGATGATACAATGTGCCGCAACTTGTGTTTCCTTTTGGCAGATATATCCTCATATGCTCAAGGATACATCCCCAATATCTTCACAGAGGTGGCCCGCACACACGAATCTCATTGAACTATTCAGGATACCCATTACTTCCTGCTTCTTTCATCCTATCAGCATGATGTCATTTTGGTAGACTAGCATGTCATCCTGAGGAATTGTGTGACAAATATTCCTGAGGAATAAATTAAATCAAGTAGTGATTGACATAGCCCAGATCAAATTAGTTACGGTACACTCCTGTACTTCCGCATGAAAAGAAACTCTTTCTGGTGTTATTAGGATGTGGGGAAGGGCCCAATGGTTTCAAGCTAAATAGCTGAAGAACAGATGCCAATAGCTGGGATTATCTAATAATCAAAAACACATCTGTAACAGTGCTTACAATTGGAGCCATTATTTAATTACATGTACCATAATAATCTTGGGAAATCCCAAGATTCTTCTGTCACACTACAGACCCTACAGGAGAATTAACTAGGACATAATAAAAATTAACCATCTTTGAATTTTCAAGTCCATAAAAGATGGACTAATCTCTGCAATTATTCTAGGTATATATTTCCTTTAGTTCCAAGGGTTCCCACTTGGCTTTTAATAGTTACCATTCCACAAGTCAGGAGACTAAATAAGAATCCTGCCTGTTTCTGAGGATATACCCTTTCCATCTATGCACAAGCGACCATAGTGGGTCTGTGGACCCACTGGACCCACTATTACATAATTTCAGACCTAAATTCTCTTTATCACCTGGCATTCATAAATCTCAGTTCTGACCTCTGGATCACAGTACTGTCCTGAGTCACCAGAGAGTAATGTTTTCATAGAAACAATGTCCAATAATTTCCCCCCAAAATTAGGTATTTCCTGATGGTCAGCAAATAATTAAACTTGAATTTGCCACAGGTCTGTTTGGGCAAGGCTAGGAAGAAGATTTACAAGATAACTTGGAAAGTTATATACAAGATCCTTCCTTAAGCATGACCAACTTCTCCTTCACTTCAATGGTGCTGGGTCAGGTTTATAAGTTGGTTGAGGGTCTGAAAGTGTCTGTAGTGTTGTTCAAGTCAGGATTCTATTCACTAAGTCTGAATTATATATATATATATATATCTTTTTTTCAGGCATACAAATCAAGCAGAATTTTAATGGGATATCCATTTCTGTTCTAGGAAACTATGATCAATTAGCCATTTCCAAAATTCTATGTAGATCAAATTATTCTGATTACCACTTTTCCTTTGCTGCCGTCAATGGTAACATGTTTATCTTGCTTCTGGGCATAAATGGCTAATAATTTGCCTCTGATACTCTGAGTACCCAACATTTTCATTCAAATCAGGAAGCCATATAAATAGTTGCTTTTCCCACTTTTGTCAAAGCCTAGAGAGAACAGCCAGTGAAGTAATTTTTAAAGTCGCTGGTGCTTCCCTCATCAGTGTATTTTTAATGTGAGATCAAGTGAGTATCATCTACGTTCTCTTGCAGGACATGTTTTGGAAGAATGAGCTAGTTGTACGTGATAAATCCATTCCAAATCCCATGTCTTCTTAAAACTCTAGATTCCTTGCTTTACATTAAACCCAAGGCATTTCTGTCATTTTCACTTCATTTGGCAGAGGTGAGTACTGAGTCCAGTTTTACTCAACAATTCCAGGTAATAATTCAATCTGCACCCAGTTACCTGAGTTCATTTGGTGTAGCACAATGAATCCAGTCTCTCTTGTGAATGCACCAAAATCAACAAGTTCAAAGGCATCTAAAATAGGTTTCTCTCTCATTGGTCTTGCGTCCTTAGGATCAATTTCCATTGGTATTTCCCAAAATATTTTGTTGATGTAAAATATTGAAATGCTTAAGTCAACACCTAGGTTTGATTTGTAACTGATCCCCAAGAGCATAGTGGGATCTAACTCCAGATGCCAGATGTGGTCGAGCCACGCAGGAGGAAACCTGGCATCTTATTCTGTGACATTATCACAATGCCTCAGGCATCATAGAACAGCCTCATTAACAGGAGAGAGGGATTGCTTCTGTTGCCCTAGGATGTTCAGAGAATCTGGATTTAGTCAAATTCTCCTAAATGTTCTAATTCCATTCTTCCAGGGTCCGCTTCTTTTCCAACCAACGTCCTACCTTTTACCAGAGAGGCCGGGTAAAGCTATGAATTCAGCCTGTGTTTTAATCCCACACCCCACGTGGACAGATCCCATGGCCATTTTTGCACACATCAGCCCTGAAGCTATAGGAGATTGTTTTACGTGAGGCCCTGAAATGCCTCTGTTCTCTGAGCCTAGGACTGAGGACCCCAAGTCTGCTATTGTTCAGTACTTCAATGTAGTTAGAAGCAGCCAGTCTTTTCCCCTATAACTAGCTTTCTACAGCTCTTCCACAGGTTTTTGGTTTCTTTTTTTTTTCCAGTGTGTCAAAACCATTCCTTCAGTCCGAGTGGCGCCAAGTGATAAGTGTAACAGTTTGCACTGGGTGATATGGAATAATACTAGTGTCCCACCCTTAACGGTAACTGGCTCTTTCCCCACCCAAATCAGAGAGCCCATCCCACAATCCCCTTTCTTTGAGACTGTGCAAGCACCTCTGGTCCCAATTACTCTGTGGGTCAGTTCTTAGTTGCAGGCAACAGATTCTACTCTTAATTTAACAAAAACAGATGTCCATCCACACCACAGAGTGTTCCAGTAGAAATCCCACTGATAGTGCCACCCACTGCTCAACGTTCAAAACCGGAGGGACTAGACACCAGAACCTGGAATACAGCTGCTGCAAAGGAAAAAAAGAAAAAAAGGAAGGGACTCCGTAAATGTACTTTCCACAAAAGCTGCACATCATTATGTTCTGATGTTTACATCTGCCTTTAAGGTCTCAGCCAGGTGCATCTAGTTGGCCGAACCAGATCGTGACCATCTGAGCTCCACAGGAGGCCGGCAAATGAAGCATCACACTACAGGAAACACGAGCCCGCCACAAGAAGGTCGGCATGGAGTGGAGGGAACCTATCTTCAGAGGCTGCCATAGTCGCCTTTAGCTCCGTGCGGTGATTTTTGATTCATGATACAGTTGAGACAGAACCTACTTACTAGTCGAACCTGGAAAAGGTTTGCCCATGGCAGCTATTTTCCTCTGAAGATAGAAAAACATCTGCTGAGGAAATTTGCCACATGCAAAATAAAACTTGCTTTACGTTTTTATATCTAATATCCAAGTTTAGACAAGCACAGAATTACTTACTAAAGCTCAGCCAAATAAGAAAGGCACACAAGTCAATAGTGATAAAATATTACGCAAAGTGCAAAGGTTGGCATGCGCACAGGGAAATAGTGTGGACGTAACTATAATGATAATGAGGAAAGTTAAAATGGATTGAATGTGTCCAGCAGTGTTTTAAGGTATTTTCATGTGTTTTATGTCCTACCATGAGTCCCTGATTCTTGTATTCTTTCCATCCTGCAACTCATAAGTTCTCTTGGTCCAGGAAGGGCCTGACCTTCACCTCTTAAATCATATCAGAGAGAAAGAAGCTGGTTTCCTTTACACCCTACAACTGGTAGCTCTAGTCCTAGGTCCTGACATTCTCCCCTTCCAGACCAAACAATGAGGACATCCTGCTTTAGCTTTCTGCCACTTCTCCACTTCTAAAAGTAGGAGTATATAATTTGGAGTTTACATACATATATTTTCCAGAAAACTTTTTAAAAGTTTGCACCTGACAGAGTGGGGGAAGTATCATATTTGTTCCAAATCATTTCATTTTACCCTCCTAAAATTTGATTGATGCCCAAATAAAATAGGGTAATTTTGCCACATACCTGGAAAGCCATCTGTTACAAAGAATAACACTTTGCAGTAGTTCCACAGAACAGTATCCAAAGAGCAAAATTAGAATCAGCTCTGCTGAAGTAGTGAGTGGGAATGTCAATGTGTTATAGGCAACATCTCCCTGTAACTCTGCTAGAGTTAAGACCCCTTTTTCTCTCACAAAGACAGGCTTGATGGTAGACTTCTGTCGCCTGTCAGATCAGTGCGACACTCTAACATCACCAGGGCTTCTACATTTTCCACCACCCTTATTCCTTCACTGCTTTCCCTGGGCCACAGGAGCCTGAGACTACACAAATCACCTTCAAGCTACAAAATATAATCATTTACCCTAACTTCCTCTTTGAACCAACAAGGAAATACTGCTTCTACGGTGACTCAGCAAGTCTGTGAAAGGACCCAGGACAGCTGCCCTAAAATAATTTAATACATATGATGTCCTTGCATGCAGCTGGCAACTCTTGATCTGCTATCAGTGTTTTGTTTTCTTTACCCCAGGGGAGGAAATGGGTCAGCCAGGCTGGACGTAAGCTTGTCAACAATTTGATTTATGGGGCCCATGTCCTAGTTTCTCTCCCCCAACATTAACCAAATAGGCTTTCATTCAATCATTACAGTTTTATTCCTTTGAGGTTTGGGGCTTTTAATCCTCAAGACATTGATTAAACCTCTGTTAGCAGTCACAAATTGTGTTATTACCAGTATCCTTTGCAGAGATTCTTAAGATTGAAACCTCAGATAGAAACTTGAGTAAGGAATTTGGGGGTAAAGACAGGCAAAGTTTAGGTTTCACTGGCTTCCCAATTTTTCAAAGGGATGCCTATGATGCTATGCCATACCGAACTCCTCTGCGGTCCTCTTGATCCCAGGGATATTTATTCGGAATGAACTGGGCTAAGTTGCAGGCACTCTAAAGCTATAGAACAGGTTTAAGATAATCAGTGTCTCCTACTTGGAAATGATGGTCATGACCTTGGGCAAGGGCAGTCCTTTGGACGGACAAACCACACCTTGATGCACATAGCTGAAAACTAACCGCTTGTATTTAACATCACCCACGTGGTGAATGGAAACACCTCTCCATTTCATACCCACTACAAATCCTAAATTTTTTTTTCCCCGGGAATGACCTTTGAGGATTTTCACCCAGGATACCCGCCTTTTAAAATCCATAATAAAGGCCTGTCAGATCAGTGCGACACTCTAACATATTACCCCAGCATTGGGATCAATCACAACCCAGGGCCTGAGATTCAATACATCTTGTTGAAAGGATGCAAAATTTTCAGAATACATTATAGTGAAGTTTGCAAATCCCATAGACATAAATTAGGAAATCTGCTTGATATACTCACATGTCACTGAATCATTGCTGGGCACCTGGCTGGTACAGAGACTGAGCAGGGCTGCTTCCGAGGCAGAAAGCACAGTGGCTCCCCAGACACACTTATCTACCTCCTCTATCCCACAGGGTTCTGGGGTCACTAAACCTGCACTTCTCACACCGTTAGGCCTGTATAACCTTGCAAGTCCTACTTCCTCAGCAAAAGGAAGGAGAAATAATGAAAGATAGAAAAGGAAAAAAGAAAAAAAAGGAATAAACAGAAACAAAAGTGCATTTATTAGCTCAGTGAAAGGAAGTGGAAAGGAACTGGGAATTTTGATTTTGTTAATATTAAACTATTTTTTAGAGCCATTGCTCTTGCTTCTGATAACATCTGATGACCCAGGAACTGGGTCACTCCTGATTAGCTCAGAGGCTGTGGTTTTATAACCTGAGTGACACCGCGCTTCTCTCCTTCAGGGTCCAGGGCCGTCCCGAAACCCTTCCCTGCAGACCGGGAAGGATACTGTTGCAAGGTTGCTAATGTTGGCCTCAGTCAGAAGTGACTTCAGAATGAGAAGGTGGGAGAACCAGAGGAAACAAAGCAGGAGCGAACACTGAGTGACTTCTGAAAAGTACGTGTTCCCTTAAGAACACCGTGCAGCCCTGTACTTCTCTGACATCCACACCTGTACCTTCTGGAAGGCTGCGTTCATCAATAAGTTGGTGTTAATGAAGTCAGAGAAATGGAATTATGAAACCCAGCAGAGAACAAGCCTCTGTGCCACCATGTGTGATAAGCTGGCTGACACGAATGACCCCACGCGACAGCTGCTGGCAAATGAGGACTCCTCCTGGTCTTCTGAAAGCTCAAAGTAGAGACATCGTAACTCTTGTAACGAAGTTCTATGCCTCCATGTTTTAGCACTCATTTTCAAAAGAGCTTCTAGAATAAGGATTATAAAATAAGCAACTATATTCTTCTAGTTAACTCCAACAGTGACACACCACAGTCTGAAACAGCAAGCCGTATATTTGTGGTACCTTACTCCACCATCAACATGAATAAATAAGGGAAAAATATAGATGGGGCCATGAAGCTGCCATCCCTCCTCCAGAGTGAATTACGTCTGAGGCCAAGAACAAAACCAAACTCTTCACAAGCAAATGTTATTAAATCACATGCTCTGCATGCATACTGAAACATCTTTCCCGAATTCACTCAAGTAATCGTAAGTCTTCAGGAAGCATACACCAAAATATGAACTTCTTGACAGCAACTGCAATGTAAAAGAGACTCCAGAAATATAGTGGCTTAAGTCAAAAAGTAGTACACTTCCCTCGTAAAGAGCAGTCAGTGAGTCTGGGCCTGGCATGGGGACACCACAGAGGTGGGGACTCTGACTCCTTTATCTTATGGCGCTATCCCCTCTAGGGTGCTACCTCGTCCCTGTGACGCAAGATAGCTCATCACACCCATATTCCAGCCCACGGAAAAGAGGAACAAGAGGATACTGAGGTCGTGCCTACTGTCTTTTAAGGGCACTGCCTAGAAATTCAACACGTGAATTTGCTCACATCCCACTGGACAAGTCTTAGACAAATGGCTCCACCTAACTACAAGCATGTCTGGAAATTTTAGTATTTATTTTGAGCAGCCATAAATCCAGCTCAAATGTAGATGTTCTAATTCTGAAAAGAAAACACAGAGAGTAGAAGCTGGAAGAAATACAGCCAGGGCTGCCACGCATGTGGACATCTAGAACCTGCTGTAAAGTACAGAGGAAGGGTTACTAGTCTTCCAATATCCAGAATCCTTCCCCACGCCAACCCCACGACCCCCAGCCTGCTCTCCAACACTGTGCCCTCAGAGCCGCTCCTTAGTTTGTCTCTTAAAACAAACTGTTCCTCTGGCCCACTGTCTTGTGATTTTCCTTAGCATTGCTACCCTGCGTCATTAACAGAAATTCATTAACAGACACTGTACCATGAATACTCATCTTGAAACTTTTTCAAAAAAGGAGTGGCCTCTGGGGCAGTTACGCTCAGCGCGTTGTCTCCTCTAATGTTTCTGATCATCCCCCAAAATCTCTGTTTTCAGAGAAAAAATGTTTCTCTATCGTTCCCTCTACTGTTTCACAGGAAATTTCAGGTAGCTTCTTTAGCTCACAAGGCCTCAGTGGATTCTCTCACTTTCCATTTCTTTCAATTAATTAAATCCATTATGATGGCCCAAGTTTAATCCCACCTCCTCCCTGAAGTTCTCCCAAACCACTTTGGGTCTTGCTGACCGTATTTTCCTTTGACCTTCTCTCAGCTCTCACAGGAGTTTTATCCCACAATTTACACTTGCATGCTCTTTTACACAAGCTGTTCGCATCATGTAACGTCATGTGTATTAACAATGCCTTCTCAATATTATGAATTCCTTGAGGACCGTGGCCATTTATCATGCTCACTACAGCTCAAAACTTCAAACCAGATGAACTGACTTTTTAAAAGCATATAAAAGGTGCTTATTGTATGACTATCATTGTGCAATCAAAACTAACATCCATGCAAAAAAAAAAAGCCTCTTGGAGGTGATGGATTGTTGATGGCACACAGCATGGTGATGCTTTTATAGAAGTATATTTATGTCCAGGGCGCCTCAGTGGCCCAGTTGGCTAAGTGCTGGATTCTTGGTTTTGGCTCAGGTTGTGATCTCGGGGTCATGAGATTGAGCCCTGTGTTGGGCCCCATGCTTAGGACTCTCTCTCCCTCTACCCCTCCTGCCTCAAATATACTTTAAAAAAAAGTTATTTATTTATGTCCAAAGTCATCAAGTTGTATACATTAAATTGGTATAGTTTTGTGTATGTCAATCATACCTCGAAGTGGTTTTTTAAAATAATCAAGAACCAAAACTTGATTAGTTGTAAAAATAATCAAAAATTGTATCCCAAAACACTAAGGCTAAAAGGTGCGCCAGAAGATGAACACTGAGCACAGAATGAAGGCAACATGAAGGCTTCATGTAAGCAGTGAGAACTCTGACTCCCCTTCAGTTTAGTTCTGCAGATGAGTTAACATTTTGGCAGTAAACAGTGCAGAATAATATAAGAAGAGACCACTGACAGGGGCATTATTTGCCTATTCTGTAAGTTCTAGGATCCACACTTTTTTTTTTTTTTTTTAAGATTTTTATTTATTAGAGACAGAGAGAGAGAAAGCGATCATGAGTTGGGGGCAGAGGCATAGGGAGAGGGAGAAGCAGACTCCCCACTGAGCAGGGAGGCCAATGCGGGGCTCCATCCCAGGACCCTGAGATCATGACCTGAGCTGAAGGCAGACGCTTAGCTGATTGAGCCACCCAGGTGCCCCTAGATTTATTCTTAACTAAAGATACACATATACACATGTATATGTTACCTATGTAGGTAATTATAATTGATGTGTACTGTACAGTTACAGCACTAACTAGAAATCTCCCTCAAAATGGACCAAGGAAAACCTTCACCCACCTATCCAAACTGATGATCCCTCCCTATTTTCTTTTGTCATACAATTCCATGTCATCATTACTTCTGCTCCCAGATCATTCCATGTCCCTTTGTGATTCACAGGCCTGACCATTTTCTTCTATCAAATCTGAAAACCAGTAACAGGTCTCAGTTCTGCCTCCTTTCTCTTCTCTTCTCTGCCCTTCCCCTACCACCCCTTTCTTTCCTCCTCTTTCTTCTTATTCTGGCAATAGTGTCTTTTCATTGCTGTAGCTATGGCCATGAACGATATCAGAAATCCTCATTTGAGCAGGAATTAAGTAATTTTCAAGAGAAGTGATACATCATAAAATATTCATTATTCTTCAAAAACCCACTATGATCTTCCATCTCAAACTACTACACTTGTTTATGCTCATACGTGTGGGCATAGCTCTACACACTGCAAATGAGGGTTGTTTTGTCCATCTATGCAGCTACAATGATCCACATAATGCACACAAAACAATCCATTTTGCACATTGTGTGACATGAAGACCTGAATGTAGAAGAAAGTCATTCTTTTTGCCTTCCTTTCCCCCCGCCCCACATTTTGCATTCTGGCCAACAGTGCAACTACTCTAATCGCTCCAGCTTTGGAGTGATACAATGCATTAAAGTGGGCTTTATGATTGATGAAATGCTCCAGCTCTGCTACTACATTTAATCAACGGCAGCAACCCAACACAGCTTCATTGGCTACAAGGCATTACAGATTAAGCTTCACACATTTTAGCTATTTCAGAGCAAATTGTAATTTTTGTAACCACAATATTTTTTGAGGTTCAGAGAGTGACAACTGTTTCTAGGAAAATAGCATGTTCACTTTAATTATTATTAATTACAGTATTCCACATTATGGTAAGGTATATTTCATGATACTTTGCCATTGCAAAAGCTATAATAATGTTGATTTCACATATATTTTTACAGTTTGGGGAGGTCTTAAAAAAGTCTGACAGTTCAGTCATCAGATACCAAATTTTCAAGACTTGCAGAGTTTACATGGAAAATTTTTCACCTACTTAAATCTTCTACATGAGGCAAATCTCCCTTGGTTCTGCTGACATAAGAGATACTTATTCTCTCTTATGTATTTTTCTAGAATGAAGTAAAGAACATACTTCCCCATTCCAGGACTCATATTTCTTCTCTAAGCAACTGGCCCAGATACATCACATGCTGATTACAATAACAGGCTGTAGACTTTTGGCCACAACTACTAAGACCCATATGGACCACTGTTTACTGTCCTCTGAAGATACAGCTCAATGTTCTGTTTCTCTTAAAAGCAGGGCCTCTATCATATCATCAGATGTCCTTCATAAGAACTACAATTCCTTGCTCACAGGAAGTATTTAATATGTATTTGCAGAATATGACCTTTATGGCCTAGAATCCAACAACATCCTGAAAACTTCAAAAGACCACTGAAGACCAAAAAATAATTAAGACAATATGCCTTTTGCTTGTAAAACTAGAAAGTATTCCTGGGGCGCCTGGGTAGCTCAATCTGTTTGATATTCTCTCTCTCCTTCTCCCTCTGCTTCTGCCCTTTCCCCCTGCTCTCTTTCTCTAAAATAATAAATAAATCTTAAAAAAAAAGAAAAAACTATAATGTATTCTAAGTGAGCTCTTGTACTGTGTTGGTTGCCACTCTTGTTTTAAGGGACAGTGCTTCCAGGAGAGGTTACCACCAGAGAAGCCCCAAACACTGAATAACATATTTGTGAATACACCGAAAAAGACTCTTCAGTTTGAAAACCAGAGCTAAAGAGCTGTAACCAATGATCATGAAAAATAACTGATCAGCACTTTCTAAAACATGAAGACAGTGAAAGATAAAGAGGGACTAAGGACCTATTACAGATTGGAAGGATCTGAGGAGAAATTATAATTAAATGCAATGTCAGATTTTGGGTAAGATCCTGAAAGAGGAAAAGAGATATTAGTTAAAAAAAAAAAAAAGTGATGGAATTCAAATAAATTCTGTAGTTTATTAATGGTATTGTATCAAAGTTAATTTCCTGTTTTGATAATTGGACTACAGTTATGTGAGATGTTAATATTAGGGAAAAGTTGGTGAGCAGTTTGAGAACTCTATTTTTGTTAACTCTTCTGTCAATCTAAAATTAATCCAAAATAAAGGTAGAATAAGTAAAGATGGGTAGTGAATGCAGTTCCTGGTCATCAATTCCTATAGGACTAGGTCATCAGAATGCTTTTAGATGCAAGCAAATTCAACTTAAATTATCCTAAAGAGGAGTTTTATTGACTTCCTGGAAGTTCACAGGTAGGTGGCCTTCTGGCTTGGTCCCATGGGGATGTCTGCTTTATTTCTGTTCTTCTTTCCACCTCTCACTATAGATGCTCTTCAGGCTGGATTTTTTCCCTTATATGGGTGCCAGCAGTCACTGAAGCCAACCTTCATTTGCTTTCTGACAAAGGAGGAGAAACAGACTCTCTTCCTTTCTCATAAGAACAAGAATCTTTGCAAAGGCCTCCAACCATTTTCTCCTTGAGTCTCACAGGCCAGACTTGAGTCACCTGTGCATTCCCACACCAATGACTGACCAACAAGAGATCAAACACCATGATCAGTTTAATTGGAGCTCATCTTTGAAAGTGAGGCCTTTACTGAACAGCACAACTGCATAAAGAAGAGACAGAAACCTGAGGAAAATTAGATCTTTGTTAGGAAGAAGGAAATGGATGTTTGTTAAAATGAAAATAAACGTTCTTGAAATTTGAAAGAGATCACTATTGAGCATTTAAGATGTACTGCTACTCCACAGGATGGAGAGGACATATGTAGAGAATACTAACCTAACAGTTGGAACAAGGAAATTCTGTAGTTCAAATGTGTTTCCAGCTGAAAACTAGGTAACTCTGGGTCGGTCTACAATTTACAGATCCTGTATTTCGTTTCTGACAGATCTGCACTCACCCAGTGCAAAGCTCCTCCACTCTAATAACCAGCCTCTTCTAAAACACCTTACATATGCATCTGCTGGCCTCAGGTGTACTTGTCAGGAAGCTATGTTTTATGTTGCTTCCATTGTATCTTCTGGATCGTCAATAATACAAATGCACTCCTTATTCCTGTGGCAGGCTCTCCAACTCTAGAAAATAACTTCCACATTTCTTCTATTCATCACACTGAATGAGGTTGTTTTTCGGCTTCTAGTCACCCCCTGGACCACCATGTTCTCTCACACTGGCACCCACCTCCACGTTCGAGCTCAGTAAAAGCAGCACAGTTGGGCTACAGTTTGCAGGAGATCAGAACACTATATTAATTAATGCAGCCTCACATTATGTGCTTAATGTGTTAACATTATTTCATATTAAGTTCCTTGGGGGGTGTGGAGGAATGAGTTCCCAGATAATAAACTGCCTAAATGTGCTGAATAGTGATACAAATGTCACTTCCATTCTTCCTCCCACCAGCTCCTGCTTAGTGGCCTCCTGAGGGTAATAATAATAAAGCAAAGTTAAGGAGAAAGTTGGGGGAGAACTTAGCAGATGTTTAGCCTATTTGAGCCAAGGGAGAAGCTCTCCTATTGAGGCCCCAAACAGCCTTCAAACTGCAATAAAATAAACCTTGTTATTGTAGCTGAAGGAATCGGCCTGAGTTACTGCCCTGCAGGCATTAGGAATTAGAATATGCATCAATCTATCCTGTGGCCTTGAGAGCAGTTCTAACTCAATCTGTGAGAGCAGAGGTGAGAGGGAGAGATGAGAAAATCGTTACATCCAGCAAATCCCCATCTCTCACCCAGCACACTAACGACGTGTGTCCTTCACACAAACATGGCTTCCGGACAGAACTGCTTCGACCAGAGAATAAAAGTCTTGGTCTCACAAAGCCAAACAAACTGTTCCTACCTAGACCAAGAATTCCTCCTCTTTCTCCGAAAACAGCGATGGTCTGCTCTACGCTACTTGGGTTGACCAGACAGCTTGATGGGCTGGGACAGTCCCAGCTGATACCAGCTGTTCTGCTGTCAATATAAACAGAGACCCCTTTCATCCTCAAAAGTCTGGACTTGAACAAATTATATGGTTATTTGATAACAGCATATAAAGTTTAAACCAGGATATTGGAAGTCCCAAATGAAAGTCTTATCACCCAATAAAGGCCCTTATGAAGTACAGGTTGATTGTAATATAATCCCCATTAGGCAGATGAGACAGTGACACCCAATGTCCTACAATTTGGTCACAGTAGGACCAGCTGTAGAACTCAGGTCACGTCAGCCTTAAAATTTTTTGCTAGAAAATACTGTTGGTGGCCATTTGTGCTACCCGTCTCTCTTCCTGAAGCCAAACTGAAGGGAAGACAAGGGAAGCTAAGGAGACCTTGTTTATTCCTCTATACACACAGTTTTTCAGAGTTCTTCCTTCTTTATAATCTATGAGATATGATTAAAAGAAACCTTAAGTGTTTTTTTTCCTCTAATTTATAAGCCACCATTATTATTATTATTTTTTAAAGTAACGCATATAACTAAAGAACACCTGGCAGGTACAGAAAATGTAGAAAAATGTTGAGTCTCAGAACAGGTGGGTAGAGTGTATATGAAGAAGAAAGTCAAAATTTTGTTTTTTTAGAATCATACTTTTAATCTGTTCACTCTTCCTAGAACATCCTTTCTGCTTTTCTACATTAATCAACATCTTCATATGCTCCTAAAACCCCTCTGAAATGTTTCCTAAGAGCCCTGGTCCACAGTCACCCCTCTCCCTCTACTGGGTCTTAACCACTTATTTTATACATGGTATATACTCCTTTCTAGCTTTCTATCACTTATTGTAAACCTTTCTCTCCAACTGGACTCACACTTCTCCAAGGAATGTGGTCCTGTCTTACACCTCTCTCTATCCTTGGGATTTAGGCTACATGGTTCATGTTGAAGGGCTATCTTTCTAATTATAGTTTATGACAATGACCACCAGCATGATGATGCTACTATCAGATGGGTTTCCAACTGATTGTTGAGTCTTTACACATACACTGCCTTCACTGTGTTTGATTATTAGCCTTGATCACATATCTTAAAGGACTTTTAAATCCTGTAAATAATACCTGTGTCCCCTCGTAGAAAATTACATTCAGGCCTAGAGCTTCTCAGATATAGAAAGATGTTGACAAATTGCTGCAAATTCAGTGGAGAGTTGCTGGATTGATTAAGGAGATGCAGGACTTGATTTATGAGCAAACATTAAAAGAACTAAATATGTATAGCTGAGCTCCACAGCGATTCAGAGTGGGCCTGGGGGATCTGACAACCGTGTATTACTAGCCAGAGGATGAAAACAGCATTGCAAGAAGAACCACTTAAATTAGGCAAAGGGCCTTTGGTGACACTTACCAGGGATTTTAATTACTGGGGAATAAATGTCCCGATATATGAATTCAGTGCTCTTCAAACCTTCATGTGCACACAAATCACCTAGGGATCTTGTTAAAATGCAGATTCTGATCTGGTGAGTCAGAGACTCTACATTTCTGGTAAGCTTCTAAGTGGTCCAGAGACGAAAGGCACTCAGGCAAGCCTCTTTTCTTTTAGAATTGTACAGTTTTGTTTAATTATAGAGTATAATAATAAGGGATATGGGCTGTTGAGCCTAAATAAGGTACCCTGGAACCCACAGAGGGAGCTGGGACACAAACTGGACAAGCATGGCAGGGAGAGGGGTCCTTCTCCCCTGGTGTTCATTTGCCCCTTTTGGCATCCATACAGGGCCCGCCTACTGTGACTAACAACCCAGGCCCATTGCCTCTGCCTTATTTATCTTTCCACTTGTACCAGATGACAGCATAGCTGCTGCCAAGTTATGATTGTAGGCTACCAGAAAGTTCTTTTTTGCTTCCAAAAGAACTTCCCCACCTTTTGATTAATGCCTGGAATTCTACAGCTGGCGCTTCATTCTTTTAGCTTAAAACTCCCATCCCCATTATAATGGAAACCCCATCTGCTATTTGTACCTTAGTGTGCAACGCTCTTAATTCTTTCCTGGTAAATTTTAATAGAGAACAGTAAGACATCCTAAGGGCAGTAGGTACTGGGGGAGTAGACAAGGATGAAGAATGTGAGGACCATCCACCCACTTCACACAAAACAGTGATGTCCAAAGAAGAGAAGCCACTTTGCCAAGGTCACCTACTTCCTTGTTGCTTAAATCTAGACATCTGGCTTTGCAGGCCAGTATTCTTTTCCAATCCACCAAGTCGTCTTCTCTCCTCTCCTAGAAATCTGCAATATTCCAATTTTTATCTGTTTCAGGCTGTAAGCATAATTGAGGGGCTTCTTCCAGCCCTTGGAACAAGTCACTGATGGACAGTTTTTCTCACTTGAATTATGCTTAATCAGATAATTTAAAGATAATGTTTCCCTCATCAGATATAACCCCTAAACAGGTGAGCTTCTGTTTATTATAACCAAAGCAACTGAAATGGAAAATGGGAAGGTAAGCCCAGCTGCTTCCCATCAAACAGCTCAAGGAGACTTTGAGTAACTCACTAATTACTGAATGAGACATCATCTCATCTCTATACATATGATCAGTCCAAAGAGCACAGTAAGGACACTGTGCCCCCACCCCATCCCACCCTCTCATGCACCCTATGTTTCTTTCCATTTGATCCCCCGAATTATTACATCCCCCAATTTTCGAAGTTTTCACACATCACCCAACTCTTATGTGCATCTTCCAATTTGATCATAATGACCTTTAAGTATTATTACTTTTTTCCATTTTTAGGCTGAAGAAATTGGCTCACAAGAGAAGTTAATGCCATACCCAATGTCGCAATCTGAAGTTTGGACTCTGGCCTTTGGATTTAAAATCTTGTTATTTTTTCACCAACATACCACAAACCAGTTCTTTCAGTGCCAGGATAAGTTCAGAACTTGTTGCTTTTCCCTAATAAAGTAGACTTTACTGAGTCATGATAAAATATGGATTTTGTGTATTCTTATGTGATTCTATGATTTTATCTGTTTTTCTAAGCTGTCTCCCACCTATAGTACATTCATTAGCAGATGATGATAAAGCTTCAAGTAAATGGAATTGAAATAATCAGAGCTGACAAACAGTGTTTTCTTCAATTCAGTGGGGTATGAGAAAGAAGCAGAAAGAAAACCAAATGGAGCAATTTTACTTCAAAAATCCAGTGCAAATCCTCAAGTCATTATGAATTCAGTGTGAACTCTTCATTTTCTGTCTCTATCTTTAGTACAGAATACTGAGAATTCATCGCCATTAAGATGTCGCCAAGGCTCTAAGATCCCTCATCTGCAGAGACAAAGTCAATCATGTTCAATATGCTCTCCTTTCTGAGACATAAAACAAATGTGGACACAAAGACAATGCCCAACAAGAAAGTCTGACAAAAATGTGTTAATCTGGTTCAGATTCTTCATTCCCCATGAGCTGTAACTGATGATATTACCACCACCTATAGGTCCTGCTTAACTGAGTCTTTACTGCCATTCCTATTTTCTTTTATAAGTTGGCTACTAGAACTGAAAATACCAAAGCAGTCCCACCTCCTTTCATTGGGATGAGCTTTTGGATCAGTGACACAAAGCCTAACCATCACTTAAGGACCATCTCCTATTCTACTCAGAGCTATATAGACAACATCAACCTCTTTCCAGTGAACTCAAACTGGCAATGTTTAGGTACTGGCATAGAGTAGCACTTTTTTTTTTTTTTTAACTCTATGTGCTTTTTCTATGTATTTTTTAACATATATGAGCCTTTTTAAAAGATTTTTATTTATTTGAGAGCGAGCGAGCGAGCGAGTACAAGCAGAGCTAACGGTAGGCAGAGGGAGAAGCAGGTTCCCCGCTGAGCAAGGAACCTGATGCAGGGCTCAATCCCAAGACCTGAGCCGAAGGCAGATGCTTAATTGAGTCACCCAGGAGCCCCATATGACCTTTTAATTAAAGAAGTGAGCAGTGATAATATTTATGTTTATTATACATTTTAGTTGTCTTACCTTATTTTTGAGGTATATCCGAGTAACTAAAAGCTTTTAGTGCCTAGAAAGAGGGATAAAAATAAAACCAGGGTGGTATAGGCAGGACACAGTTCCAAACAAACATATACTGGAGTACACTGGAAAAAATGACATCAAAGAGGGTGGCCAGGACTAGATATGAAGATAGCAAAGCAAGATTCTGTATCTGAGAATGAAAATGATAGATTCAGAGACCATGTGAAATCTCAAACTAAGAGTTACCCCCAAAACGCCATTAGATATACAAATGGCTATAATGAAAACGACTGTCACTACTAAATGTCAGCAAAGTTTGAGGTAACAAACTCTCATATATTGCCTACAATAGTGTAAAAGGGTATAACTAAGTTGGAAGACTATGTCAGTATCTAGTAAACATTAACATACCCTTTGACATAGAAATTCCACTCCTAATTTTATACGCAAGAGAAATGAATTCATTTGGCCACCAAAAGACACACACAACACTCATAATAGTTTTATTTAAAATAACCAAAACCAGGAAGTAATCCAAATGTCAACAAGAAGATGGACATATAAATGGCAGTATTTTCATACAATGGAATTTTATATGGGAAAAAAAACCAGACATAGTCAACAATATAGGTGATTTCTTTACACAGTATGTTGAAAGAAAGAATTTAGACACATAAGATGTATAATGTATGATAGAATTATATGAAAGAAGCCAGGGCAGTGGATCTGGGGCAGGGATGGGGTGGGGTGAGAAGGTTACCCATGAGAAAAGAGCATGCGAGAGTCTTCTAGGGTACTAGAAATGTGCCTTAACTTCTGATTATCTGGGTGTATATGTGTAAAAATTCATTGAGTTTTACCCATAATGGCAGTGTACTTTATGTACTTTACTATGCATACCACACACAGTTATGCCACAATTTTCAACAACCATCTGAAGATAACAGTAATTCTAACACAGGAACTGAGTAGAATCCACAATCTCTTCCCATCTTTGCTTTCTGGCTTCCTCTGGAGGCTCAAGTCCCAATTTAGGGAGAGAAATTCCAAGCTCTTAAAGACAAAGACCCTGGTCAGAATGCCAGACAACAAATGCCTCAACACATTCCTAATCCTTCAATTGTCTTCATCAGAAGCCATTTGGCTAATGAACCAGATTTCTCACAGAGCTTAAGTGTATATCAGACAAATGCCCACTGGCCAATGAGTAAGGCTGCAATAATTGTCTTTCTTATGGGTATTATGCATATGTATAACTTTTATCACCAATGCAAATTTTTCTTTACTCACTGCATCTCCATTTCCCTGTTTTAAAACTGTAAAATTTGGTAACTTGCCATGGTTATTCAGGATACTTGTGAAAATGAATAATGTTCCATTATATTTTAATCACCTTTTATATGGGTTTTTATTTCTCATCTGTGGATTGCTAGTCTATTAAAAATTAGTCTAGAAGAAAATTAAAAATCCTTAGAAAGAGACAGGACCAGAATAAGACTTTTTCTTAAAAAAGAAAANAAAAAAAAAAACACCTCCCACCCTCTCTCCTATCATGTTTAAGGTAAAACTGAACAGACAACAATCGTTTGGCATAATCTCTGGGCAAGGTGCCAGACTCAACAAGGTAGTAGAATGAACAAATAAGTCTTAAAGGATAAATATAGCCTGATAAATATTTTATCATGGGAAAAATCACCTGGAGAGATCACAATGATTTTTGGACACTGATGTTGCTTAGAATATTATACCATTAATTGAGAATATATTATTAATAGTGTAACTATTATACTATCAACATTTAATATATATATTAATTACTAATAATATACTATATTAATATAATCCTATCAATACTATGATTGAATATATTATATTAATGTAATA
The DNA here is from genome assembly GCF_017311325.1 of Ursus maritimus. Classification (NCBI taxonomy): domain Eukaryota; kingdom Metazoa; phylum Chordata; class Mammalia; order Carnivora; family Ursidae; genus Ursus; species Ursus maritimus. The sequence goes on from NW_024424230.1 coordinate 30,014,824, forward strand.
CCATTATATTATTTGCACTATTAACTGCTATTAATTAAAAAACTAGGATCTTTTTAATAATTATTCTGAGAATCAAACATCGGTGACAGCCAAAGTAGTATCTTCAACTATGTTTAAAAAAAATACACAAGTTATTTCCATCATAAACTTCATTTTAGAGCCACTCTTTCCTCAAAGATCTGTCACTTACAATACCAATCTCTTTCAAGTCCAAAGCTAGCCTGCTTAAGCTCAAATTACTGTTGCTTATTATTCAAAATATGCGACATCACATTTCACTGTATTTATTGACATAAATATTATATTTTGGGGGCACCTAGGTAGCTCAGTTGGTTAAGCATCCAACTCTTGATTTTGGCTCAGGTCATGATCTCAGGGTCCTGGGATTGAGTCCTGCGCTAAGTAGGGAGTCTGCTTGGATTCTCTCTCCCCCTACCCACCATCTCGCCACATCCCCCCCCCACCCCGTGTTCTTGCTCTCTCTCTCTCTAAAATATACAGTTTTAAAAAATATTACATTTATATTTCTACAACTACCCATCAAAACCACTATATGATCATTTTATGACAATTAAAAAAAATAAAGAGAGACTAAACCTGAATATCACCAATGCAAAAGTACTGAAATCAACCCATGCCTCCATGTCAAGAGTACAAACTTTATTCACCAAACTTATATTGAACTCTTACTAGATGCCAGGCCCTGCCCTGATTTTTAGGGAAGCAATGGTAAGAATGGAGTTCGCAGTGAAGAGAGACTTCAATCAAAGTATCACAGTATTAAGTGCATAATTACAAACAGAGATAAAGAAATAGGGCCTGATGAGAGAATGCTCTAGACTGAAGTTTCCAAAACTGACAGTTGAGCATAGATCCGAGGATAGGGACAGGCCAGAGGCTTGGGACTGAAAGCATTTCAGATAGAGGGGTGGGCACAGGCAAGCCCTGAACCAGGAGGAGCAGAGACTTTTAGGGAACTAAAAGACAAATGATCCTAGAGGACAGACAGTAAGGAAGAGAGCAGATTAAGAAGTGGCTAGAGAGACTTCAAGAGGTGGGTTAAGGAGGTTTCAGTTTCTATTGCAAAGGCACATCATAGAGAAATCTTAGAAGAACATGGCTGGAGAGCCTGGGAGGCTTTGTCGGTTGAGTATCCTACTTATGATTTCGACTCAGGTCATGATACCAGGGTCCTGAGATTGAGCCCCGTGTTGGGCTCTGCACTCAGCAAGGAGTCTGCTACTCTCCCTTGCTCTCTCTACCCCTCTCCCCTCTCTTTCTCAAATAAATAGTGTCTTTTTTTTTTAAAGCACATGGTTTACAAGATCATGGCAACATTAAAACGAATAAGTGAATGAATAAATGAATGAACAAACCCCAACCAACCAATCACTCATGCTACAGTATGGAAGACAAATTGAAGTCAGGTGGATACAAGAACATCGTCAGTGCGCTGTCAAGAGTCCAGAAGACAGACAAGAATGTTTTGGTGACATTATCACCACAGTGGTTTTAAGTCCAGACCCTACAAACCTAATGCCCAAGTACAGGTTTTAAATGCATTGTCCACTAGGAAGAACAAGAGCTCTTTAGAGAATGGTGGATTCCAGGGCTGAGGCTGGGAAAATGGATTACAGCTCCTTAACCAAGGCTCCATAGTCTAATCTTATTACTAAGGGAAGAAAGGAAAAGAAGGGAAAGGAAAGACAGAGAAATAAGTTTCTTCTTCATAGACAGACTAGCTAATCAATGTAGAAAGAATGTTAGAATTAGAAAATTAACATTTTGCAATCACCTTAATAATAATTGTTTCAGGCAAGAATTCAGTGAATGCTAGACATTTCACCTACTACGGTGAAATCTGACAAGTACCCAGGCTTTTATAGCCTCAAAGTATCTTCTGACAAGATACTTATGGATTATAAACTAAAAAATAGTAACTTTACAGTAGAATCACCTAGAAGACACCATCTTGAGTAACAAATGTTAACATTAGCAGTCATGGGACAGATCCAGATCACATGCCTCCCGATGGCAACAAGCTCACTTCTGCGGTATTCCTGCCCAAAATGCATAACCTGAATCTAAGTATGAGAAAACACCAAACAAACCTAAACTGGAGGGCAATCTACAAAATAACTGACCTGTATTTTTAAATTTTTCTGTATTATTTTTTCAAAATACAAAATGTTACTTCATGACATTTAATTGTCATGAAATAAAAAGATGTAGAACTGATTCAAATTAAAGGAGACTAAAGAAACAAGTGAAATGTGATATATAATCCAGGATTTTCTTTGACTATAAAGGACATTATTGGGATGAAGAGTAAATTCTCACTAAGGTTTATAGATAATATTACTGTAACAATGTTAATATTCTGATCTTGACTGTACTCGGGGTATGTAAGCAAATTCCTTACTTTTACAAAACACCCGTATTTCAGAGTTAAAAGAGCACATGTCTACAATACAGAGAGGAAGCAAAAATGATAAAGCAAATATGCCAACACATTCGCAGTTGGAAAATCTGTGTGAAGGGTATATGGGACTTTTTTTCCCCTTCTAATATTTAAGTCCAAAATAAGGTGAAAATAAAAAGTTAACAGAAAAAAAAACAAAAACAAAAACAGAAGGCAGGAAAAAAAAAAGTGTGGGTTTGACTCCTGGCTTTCCCACATATTAGCTGTATGATCTTGAGCAAGTACTTAACCTGTCCATGCTTCACTTTTATCATCTATAACATGTGAGCCGTTTCCCTTCTACGGTTTTTTATGAGAATTAAATATTATATGTAAAATGCTCAATCAATTTATTATTAGGGTTGAAGCAATGGAAAGAAAAGTGGAGAGACTCAAAATTCATCAAGGTGATAGGAGCAGAGTCTGCACACTGGATTGGGTGCTACTTTGTTTCTCCAGACCACCCACTACTGTCATGAGAGCTTAACAGAGGCAACCCTCTGCCAGTGTTTCAAGACAAACTAACATGTGCATCCTAACCCTCATCCTTACCCCTCCAAAACGCGCGCGCACACACACACACACACCCACACACGGCTTCTTCAAAAACTCCCTGGTCCTCACCCACCACCTGGCTGAGATCTACTTGGTAATGAGAGAGAAGCATCCCGAGCAATAAAACTAAAAAACAAAACAAAACAAAACAAAAACCTAAAACAAATCCACCATAATAAAGAGATGACATTACTGTAAACAGTAATGCATTGGTGTTGGGCATTTTTAGTACTTAGGAGACACCTAGAATTGGCCACAATATTTCAGACATGTCCCTAACCGGCTCAGAGCACAGAGGAACTGTTACCTTCCCAGATACGAGCACTCTGTATTTGTGGGACCTACACTGCTGTGGGCAAAGACTCAGTTTGGATGTCACTGAAATCCACCCCCCCAGAACTCTTTCTAATTCAAACCACTCTCTGTGGAAGCAACTGTTTTGTCCTTAGTGCAAAAGATGTTAAACAGGCTATCCATCCATCAGATCTATGGAGAAGATTTCCCTGAACTCCTGACATGATACTATACGGAGGCCCCTACTTCTGCCCCATGCAAAAGGCCAAACCTGTTAAATCATGTCCCCTTGTACGGGACAGTCCTTTTTTATCGTTCTCCCTTGGCCCTTGCAGTGAAGCGTGCAGTCTTATTTATCATGTCACGTTTCAAGGAAGAAATCAGAAATCTATCAGCTTTCAAGGCCTGAGTGATGGGGACAGGAACAAAAAAACACCTCAAATTGGGGCTGGATAGGAGCAAAGTTGACAACAGCTCCTGAGAGGCTATCTGTTTTATTTATTTATCACCTGTCAGGGCAGGGAGGAAAAGGGAACCAAATCGCCTATAGGACTCAGCAAAGCCTCCATAACATGCCCTTATTTAGAGAACATTCATGAGGGATACAAAGAGAATGTGTCTAGGAACAGTGTCTGCTTTCAGTACGATGACCATGTATATTATCATTTAAATAGAGTAAAAGGAGTTCCATTAATAATTATTCTAGCACAGCAGACATCCATCAGGACTGCCCCAGGCAAATCAAGGTCTATGGCCACCACAGTGATGAAGAGGCTAGGTAGAACTTTAATTTTGCCAGAAGACTGACAGACTGGATTCCAAGCTCTTCATATTAGAATATTAGAACAAGCAAAACAGAGATCTTTAGAGCTCAAACAGCTTAATCTTTCCGTTTTGCAAATGCAGCTAAAAAAGGGAAAGAAACTTTATTAACAACTGTAGAACTGCAAAATCGCCAAGATCAAAGTCTTTCTGGTATTGTTGGTTCAGCTAAGAGCCTGGGACTCCAGTTTCCCAATTCCTGCAATCTATTCCTAGAAAATTATGGTATGCTCTGCCTATTATGTTCATTTGAAAAAAATACACTCAAGTATCATATCCTGAGCTTACTACTCACCCTCATTCTTCAGATCACAATGCCTGAGAAAAAACTGTACTTATCTAAAGGAAGACCCACACAGCCAGCCAACAGATCATTTCATCCATAGGTACTCATAAAATAACATGTTGACCCTATTTCCCCAACTTTATACAGAACATATGTCACTGGGCTAATAATCCAGATCTATCCATCTAACAGTAGCCTCTGCTTTGTATTAGCCAGATATAAAAATCAGGACTCATATACACACGAGTGCATGCTTGCTTGTGCATAAAGCAAAGCGCACAGATGAACCCAACTCACAGCCTTGAGGGAAGCAAGTCTACCAGGACCTATACAGAAGAGACCACACGCAAGTAAGTGAGAGGCTTCCTGGGGAGATGCATGTGTTGAGTATAAAGAAGAGCAGTGGAGGAAGGCTGAATACGCCCTTCAAGACCACCACTCCGAAGGATTCCAGAAAAGCATGGTGCTCAATCTGCTGCCTTTCGACCAGCCAGGATCCTTCTTTCTCTGCAGAAATTTGGACTTACTTTGTCTGTGATTTCCTGTTGCTAAATTCTTTTGTGCTCATACCCAATCTCTAATAAATCTCTGCCCCTGTCATTCCAGATCTATGTTTCCATTCTGCTAGAAAGGAATTAGGAAATTAACTTAAAAAACAGGATGCTAAGAGGGAGTGTGGGCCAAGGTGATGCTCTCTGCCATTCTAGGTCTTGGGTGCTACTTAATCTCTTACCTGCGGCCCCTGGTCTGTCCTGGAATTAGCCTCTCTCTTACCTCTGGGTTCCAGGTTTTCCCTCTCCCTCCCAGACTGTGGAAAGAGGGAAAGAGTAAGTAGAAGGGAGTAAAAGTCAAGGAGGGAATAAGGACAAATGGAAGCAGGAAAAAGGAAATAACTGAGAAAAGCAGAGGTAAATGTACACATTTTTAAAAAGGAAAAGTCCAAATTACACATTCCTGAGCTGGACATCCACCTTTAGTAAATTTCTAGAACAAATGATTTACAGATGGTTTTTGAATAAAAAGAAAAAAGAAACTCTCAGAGAATCTTTCCAGTTTGACTACAGATGCTACCAACGTTTTCCATCTGCCATTTCAGCAGCTCCATAAAGGTTGTTCTCAACTGTGGTATGGTGGAGAGTAAGCATCATTCTCTAATACAATCTGATCAGTGATTCCAAGCCAGGCCACTCTGCTGCGGGCAAGGACAAAATACGCTATTATCTCCTCAGCGTCACACAGCAAGCAATGCATTGCTTTCGCCAGTATTATTTAGGCGATTTTATAGAAATCTACGGTCTTTTTAATTTAATTTTATTTTTTTAAAGATTTTATTTATTTATGTGACAGAGAGACAGCCAGCGAGAGAGGGAACACAGCAGGGGGAGTGGGAGAGAAAGAAGCAGGCTCCCAGCAGAGGAGCCCGATGTGGGACTCGATCCAGGAACTCGGATCAGGCCCTGAGCCGAAGGCAGACGTTTAACGACTGTGCTACCCATGCGCCCCTACCGTCCTTTTTTTAAACTCCTTGGGCCACTTAGGTTTCAAATTCTGATGATTTTAGAAAGACAATACTGTGCAAACATAACATACTGTTTGACTTGGGGCAGTAACTCAGTCAAGCATATTAATTTTTGAACAAAATATACACACGTTCACACTGAACAGTACAAAAACTATTGTTTCATTCAAGTTCAGATCAGGTTTGGCTGTCCAACGAGGCTCACCAAATCCAAGACTTATAAAAATTTTTGGTTTGGGGGATTTTTTAGATTTTGGCATCACAGACAAGAGATTATGAAGCTGTATTTATTCTTAATACTCTGAAATGGCTGATGAACAAAGAGAATATTGTATTATAATTTTTAAGCGAAATTGCCCACTTTTAGGTATCCTTTTCTTTGATGTTCCTATCACTATTCTTGGTTGATGACAAAAATACATTTAAAATTTTCAATACCATGATTTGCTAAGCCTGGGTTACCCTGAGACAGAAGGGTAGAATATGAACAGCACACACTGGGGCTACTTGGGTAAAGTCCTTGTCTAGCACATGGGAGACACCATAGAAGGGTTAGGCATTGTCATTATTCAGCTCAGAGTGGTCCTCAGGTCCTCAGCTCGACATCAAAATAGTGACCATTAGGATTCAGTCTTACACATGATACTGAATCCGCTGGAATTATTTGGAGAAACGAAGAAGAGCCTGCTGCTCCGAAGAGCATTTTTCCACTGGCTGTTAGAGACTAACATACTTCTTCATAATGACCCTTGCTCAAATGCATAATCCTTGGAAGAAGTCAAGCTCCCATGAGACTTAAAGTATCAAAACTAAATTTTTCCAAGACATAAGAAAGAGGACACGAGTCTTGGGTCCTTAGGATCATGCCAAAATCAAAGAGGGACAGTGGGAAATTCCACATTCAATTCTTCCCCCTACACAGTCCTGCTGAAGGCCAAAGGCTAAGCATCCAAGCACCTCTGAGCCTCAGTTTGCTCAGGTATAAAACTAGCCTCACTGTCCTAGTGACGGCACTGAAACTAAGGTTGATAAAGCACTTACCCAACGCAACACAGCAACAGATTAATTTTTCTTACACAAGCCATTGCTTTCAGACTTAACTAGTTTATCTTACCCAGTAATATACAATTAATAAATGCTGGAGCTGAAATTACAACCCAAATTTTCTCATTCTAGGTCCTTTCTGCTGCTCACTACGACAGAAAGCATCCCCCCAAAAAGCTGCCTGAGCATCAGACAGGGAATCTCTCTACTCGAGACTGGACGAAAGAGGAACATAGGAGAAGCTAAAAAAGAGTAGGTCAGTAGGGCCTTTGCAATCAAAAAGATATGGGGTTGTATGGCCACAGACAAAATACTTACCATGGTTAATTTGCCCATAATATTGGGGTAAATAATAATTACCTGTTATGAGGACTAGATGAGTTGACCTATATAAAATTTTGGCAGAGCTTGCAACATGTAGGTGTACCAAAAATAGACTCCCTTCCTCCACTTTTCCGATTATCAAAAACAGAGTCCTATTTCTGTCTAGCTCACCTATGTTCCTTCCCTAACATCAGAGTTCAGACAACATGGGGGGTGATTACCAAGAAAGGACAAAAACAACATAAAAAGAGAGAGTGGATATGGTGGGGTAGAGAGAAGCACAGCCTTTCACAGACGACCAACAACGAGTCCAATAAAACAAATATGGCAGCACCTCCTTATTCATGGGGGATGCATTCTCAGACCCCCAGGAGATGCCTCAAACTCTGGACAGTGTAAAACCCTATATGTGTTACATTTTTCCCTATACATACATATTTATATTAAGGTTTAATTTATAAATTAGGCACAGCAAGGAATTAACAAATAAAAGAGAAAAATTCTAACAATGCCCTGTAATAAAAGTTATGTGAATGTGGTCTAAGTATCTTATGGGGTTATGCCTGCCCTTGACGTAGTGTTAAGCTACCACTGACCTTCTGATGGTAAGTCAGAAAGAGGATCATCTGCTTCTGGACCATAGCTGATCCCAAGTAATTGAAACCACGGAAGCGGAAATGCAAGACAAGTGGGAACCACTGCAATTCCTGCCACTGGAAGAGGGTACTGCTGAGTCTCAAGAGGAAGCAGGTGAGAGCCTTCTGACATCTTGCACCACTAACGAGGTCACTGGCCTTTCAGGGCTCCTTACTTATACAACACCAAGATGCATGCCCTCTCTCCCCTTGGCCCTGACTTTGTCAGAAATGTCTGACCCATTCACAACACCCTCCATAGGACCCAGAAAGATGCTGTGACACAAAAAGGAGGTTTGGAGTTCAGAGGACACTCTGCTCATGATTGCCAAGTCCTAGTCTGTCAAGGAGACATCTCAGGTCCTGACTCCACAATGAAGAGCATCAGCGGTCTCCTGGCAGCCAGCAGTGCTGCAGTGGCTACTTCCCAGTAATCCAAACACACAGCAGGGAAAATACCAGGGAGGACAATACTTGGTGGTTACCAGGTTGGACTCTTGATTAAACCAATGGCTAGGATTCAATCTAGCACCGTGTCATGTACCAGCCTGCCCACATTCCCCACCCAGTGCCCTGCAACCAACACACCCTTACTCACATGCCCACGTGGCTGCTTTATGTACTGTAAACAGAATGGCCTAAACAGGAGGACACGATCAGTATTGCAGAACCGTATCCGACTCCCTTTCCCCACCAAATATCCAAATAATTCAGGGGTTTTATTCAAAAAGCGGTAGGGTAAGTATCAAAGTAAGATAATCAGGACTGGTCATTAATTTGAAAATAGTGCTGATAAATCCATACAAATAATTATTAACTGGCCAGAGACTCTACAGATAGGACCCTGCCTCTAAAGGTCAGCAGTTTATGAACACAAGATGCTACTATTATAAAGACAGAATAATAAGGACATAATGAGTAATTACGAAATGCAAACAGAATAGTGCAGTAAATCAAAAATATAAACCCCCTAAAGGGAGTTTATATACTTTGGGGGACAGCTCGATAGAAAATGGCAAAAATCGTAACAGAATTCCTTCTGCTCCACGAATAAGTGTTCTATAAAACTGAATTTTAACACTTTAAATATCTACCCATCCAGTTTCATCGGCAACGTTTCAAAGGCATGTGCTTTCTTACCATGTTTAACAGAACCTACTATACCTACCTTAGCCCCACCTGACCTTTAGAGAGTTATAGTCAGGACCACCCTCATGAGTTATGGAGATGGGCAGGGCCCAGCCTCCTCTGTGGGAATATATTCTTTCCCCAAGTTCCCCCCCCCCCGCCCCGCAAGTGTGCTTCTCCTAGAAGTGCTCTTCCTCTTCTATTCTGTGTATGGTCTCATGAAATACAAGGCTGAACTATGGATCTCACAAATTACTTTTAAGTTACCTGAAACTAGGTAACTCAAAAGGCCAAAGTCAGGGAGTATAGGCCTTGGGGGAGGGAAAAGGTCTTTAAAAAAGAATATCTAAGAACTCAAAGGTCTCCCCTCCATATTGCCAAAATGTGGTTCTTGGAGAGACCCAAACACAAACTCAAGTTGTGTTTGGACAGGTCAGGGGAGAATACCTAACATCACAACCTAGACACACACTAATAAAGGCTGGTCCTGGAGACAAAACTGATGGGTCTACAGGAAGAAGGTGTACCTGGACGATATGCAGGGCCAGTGATCATCTATTTCAGTGACTATTCAGAGTAACTATCCACACCACCCGCTGCAGACCCTGGTCTTCCCATCTCTCCCTGAATTTCCCTCACTTCAGGATGTCATCATGATTCAGACTCTAACTTTGCTTCCAGGCCTGCTGTGATGAATGCCTGCTCCTTCCATGCCTGTGACATAAATCTTGCCTGTGGCTGTGACAAGTTCTGACATTTGGCCACCTGTTGAGGTCAGGTTCTCCCAGAAGCTGACCCATAGCCAAGGGTTTAAATGGAAGTGATTTATTAAGCAAGTGTCCTCAGGAGACAGCAGTAAAGGAGTGGAAGGATCAGGATAAGGAAGAGGAAGAAGTCAAGCACATCTCAGCCTCAGCCTGATCCCGTGGGCAGCTCTGGAGTATAAATCACACGTCAGAGTTTGTCCCACTGTGAGCTCAAGGAGGTAGGTGTTAGTACTCCCATAGCAGCCAGCCACTGGCTATGACCCAGGTTTCAGGATTGGGGTGGTGACATGAATTCCCAGACACTTTCTGTGCTTCACAGAACCAAGGTGTTTCCAATACCCAAAGGTAACTCTCCCAAGGTCATAGGTACCAGCTGCTAGCAGCAACCTGGGAGGTGAAGCTGGGAGGTGGGCTTACAGATCTGCTAAAAGGGACATCTGAGAAGACAATAAGAGTCCCATACACCCCTTAAAAGCATCATTCCATGAGCATTTATTCAGTAAATTCATAGAGTTGTATAAAAAAAATGGGTCAATTATTGATATATAAATTGTGCCATGATAAGGGAGAAACAGAGGAGAGCAGGTGGAGACAGGGTATGGGCTAGTTTTTGGAAAATGTCAACACGAATGGGAAAAGAAGAAATGGATGGTATCTTAAGAGGGAAGTGGGACTCTAGTGAGAGCATTTTTTAAATGGAAGACATAATGGGATTTTACATGCTATTTTAAACGGGTGTACCAGGCCTGGGTGGCTCAGTTGGTGAAGCATCTGCCTTCGGCTCAAGTCATAATCCCATGGTCCTGAGATCCAGCCCGGCAACAGGCTCCCTGCTCAGCAGGGAGTCTGCTTCTCCCTCTGCCCCTCCCCCGACTCATGCTTGTGCACTCTCTTTCTCTCTCTGAAATAATTTTTTTTTAAATAAAGACATGGTGGAGAAGAAAAAATTATGATGCAGGAAGAAAAAGGGAGAATTGCTAAGTAATTATTTTAAAATGGCAAATATTTGCTGAGCCCATACAGTATGTCAGATGCTAGACTATATACTGCGGATCCTATTTCATGTATTCCCTTATTGCTTGTTCCCCAGGAAATAGTTTATTGTACATATCCAATTGCTAGACAAAAGTAGGATTCAGAGAGGTTAAGTAGATTACCCAAGGACACACAGACAGTAGGTACAAGAGTTAGACTTCAATCTCATCTCTCACTCCAAAGATGTTCTTTTTCCTAAGACTCCAGCCTATCTTAATTAGTCACTGACTTGAATCTTCCATACACTAAGCACATCGTACCATCTAAGATAGAACAGGACCTAACCTTATGAAATCAGTAACTGTGACTTCCTTCAGGAACCTGAGTCAGCAAGTGATACCCACACTAGTCCACCACTAAAGTGCACTGGATGTGGATATGAAATATTAAAGCTGAAAAACCCTGAGATGAAGCATCCAGAAAGTATGCTGGAGTTTTCCACAAAGTTTCATGGCATCCACTATTCCACCCAAGAAGCGTATCCTTCCAATTTGGACCCTAATGAAAACAGTTTTTCCTCCAAGAGGGTGAATTTTAAAAACTACCACAGAATATAAAAGACAACTAAATGATGCAGGCCTGAGCAGAACTGGGCTGTAGGGTGGAGTTCCGCACATAGAGAACACTGTCACAACCAGTGACAGGCACTTTGCTGAGCATGTTGAAATGATCAAGGGATCTCTAAGACTATCATTTGAAAGAACTCCATTCACAGAGTAAATGTTGGCAATTGCAGATTCACAAATTAGAAATTTCTCATTAATTGTGATCTAGAAGTCTATACCAAAAAGTAAAATTTCAGCATGCTTTGATAGTCACAATAATGGCTCCCCAAAGATCTCTACATCTTGATCCCCAGAACCTCTGAATATGTTACCTTGAATGACAAAACAGTTTTTGCAGATTGATTAAATTAAGGGTCTTGAAATAGGAAGTTATTCTGGGTTATATGGGTGTGGTTGATGTAATCACAAGGGTCCCTATGAGAAGGAGTCACAAGGGTCAGAGTTAATGATTGAGAAATGCTACGCTGTTAGCTTTGAACATGTAGTCAGGGGCCATCAGTCAAGGAACGACGGTGACTTCTCTACAGTGAAAAAGGGAATGGATTTTCCCCTAGAGCCTCCAGAAAGTAATATAGCTCTGCCACCATTTGTATTTTAAACACAGTAAGACCCATTTTAGATTTCTGACCTTCAGAATTATAAGAGAATAAATCTGTGTTGTTTTAAGCCACTAAATGTGTGGCAATTTGTTACAGCAACAAGGGGAAACCAATATGCTCGGCACAGAACAAAAACAGCTGGAGACCTAGAGAAAAATATCAACAGATGTGAAAGGTCAATTTAAATAAAAGACAATTCTATTGGCCCAAGCTGAAGAGAAATTTATTTATTTATTTATTTTAAAGATTTTATTTATTTATCGACAGAGATAGAGACAGCCAGCGAGAGAGGGAACACAAGCAGGGGAAGTGGGAGAGGAAGAAGCAGGCTCATAGCGGAAGAGCCTGATGTGGGGCTTGATCCCATAACGCCGGGATCACGCCCCGAGCCGAAGGCAGATGCTTAACCGCTGTGCCACCCAGGCGCCCCTGGAGAGAAATTTAAAATACCAGTGCCTAAATGAAGAGAGTTAAGGTCTTCACTTCAAGTCCCTTAACCGCAGAGCCTGGGACAAGGACTTGAGTGCTTATGTATCAAGTGATACCAGGGAATAGAAGTGAGAGGGCAGGGAAAAGTGAAAGTGGACAGGAAGAGGAAACAAAAATCAAGGTCATTGCTGAAGGCCAGGGTAGCCACTGGGACCTCTGAAAACCACACAACATGCTGTCTAGAATTAACCATCCAGAGTAAGGAGGCTGGAGCATTGCCCCACTGCTTCCAGTCCCCGACTAGGTGAGGATTAACTTCTCCCATCCAAGAAGGCTGTGAGCCTTTGGAGAATTCCCTAAAACAGAAGGTAAAAAGATATAAAGTGCATATTAGAGAATCTGACCTTGTGGAGAACTACTGTCCACAGCTGTGGCTGAAATCAGAGGTAAGTCAAGGGTATGTGATGCGGGGCATCAGATGAATTCGCTACAGTTAGTGTGCTGTAAACACAGCGAGTTCTAGGAAATAAGTTTAAAAAATTATAAACCCCCCAAAAGACAGAAGGTCAAAGAAATAAATAGGCATTATTTCAGAGAACACAAACAACAGACACTTGAAAAAAAAATGGTAGAGCATATAAGTATTGGAAGAAATGTAAATGAAAACAATGAATAACCTCCTGGCTATCAAACTGATACTTCTATACTTGTGAAGAGTATAAATTTTACCAGCTTCTCCAGGAGTTATTTTTGCCTTATGTATTAAAAGAATTGAAAACATGAATTCTCTTTGAATCAGCATTACCAGTTCTAATAATTTCACCTAAGGAAATTAACAACATATTTAATACTGAAACACCCTAAAATAGGGGATTGCTTAAATAAATCTTAGTGTAAAAATATAATGGGGTATTAGCCATTATCATGTAGTAACTATTTTTAGAAGTGAAAATATATTCACAACTTACAAAATGAAATATCTAAGTTACAAATAGAAGGCATCCATGGAGTGATTCAGTTTTCTCTAAAAATATTTTTTATCTGAAACTACATTTCAAGTTTTTCAGAAGTAATTTTCTTTGGGATTTGTTTTATTTGCCAATATATTCTACACACAGCAGTTATTTCTTTTGTAATACAATTCAAATTAGGATTTCTAAAAGGGAACGCCACATTACAGTATTTGCAGTCTGTTTTGTAAAATGATTCTTAAGGTCACTGGGTAGTAAAACCTATAGTTAGTAGATACTTGATGTTCTCAGAATGTATGTCCCGGGACAATGGAAGATTTGGAAATTTAAAAATGGTCTAGACATTTAATTCTCCTAATACTATTGATTATCACAATAAAAATGTAAGTGGCTCCCTTAGATCCTTGATAACTCTATGGGCTTTAAAATTAGAAAAATGCATTTTGAGCACAAAAATCATACTGCATCAGTGCTCTAGGACTCGAAATAAATGTTTATGATCAAGAAACTCAAGCAGTGACAACTTGGAGCATGCAGTAGGATGAAATTAGACGTCTGGAGTTTATCCAGGTTCTTCCAATCCTACTACATGTGAAGAAACAAAAATGTGGATGGTGGGTGGTCAGCCAAGCTTTGTCACTCATAGGACACAACTGTCTTTTCTCTAACTTGATTCAAATCCGTGCAGAAAGCCAAGTTCTACTGTCATGTTCATTAGACTCAGTCATTCTCAACAAATAATTGTACTGTTGGTATTAGGTCCTAAAATAAAGCATCCACCATGTGAGTATTAATCTTTTCCCCCCTCTGATGTTCTGACATCTGGAGCCCTGATTATGGAGAGACTGCTTCCTCCAGGCCTAGCTAATTCCTACTGTAAACACTTGCTAGGAACACACTTTTCATATGCAAACTAACCAACCCAAAGCCCACTCTCACCCTCCTCTACGGAGCTCTTACAGGGCAGAACCAATATTCCCCTGCCCTAAACAGCCCAGGACCAGGTATCAGGCAACTAGGAACAAGCTCTATGCTCTATGACCTGCTTAAAACATTCATTTACTCAATCCTAAACCAGTTTACCTTGCCTCGCCCATTCCTTCCCTCTAAGACCAGAATGAAAGTTCTTGCCCATTCTTCCCCTGGCTCCCTCTGCCACCTGACCCACCCTGGGGCCTCCTCCTATGGATGGCCCTGAGTGGTGCGGTGTACACCCTCCTCTTGCAAACTGTGAGTCACAGACTGTCTTCTCAAAGGCAATCGTCTCATCATCTGTGGCCTTACATTTTAAAACAATATATGGCTGCAGACAGCACCTGTTGATGAGTCTGGAGCAGACAAGTTCAAGCAAGCAGCAATGCCACCTGTCACGTGAACTATCAAATTCCTGTTTGATGTGCTACATATTTCATATGGACTTTCTAACAGTTTTTCTTTTCTTCAATGTTGAGAAAGGTTTGAGAGGTCAATGGTAATATTTATGAAGAAAGAAGGGTCCCTGAAAACCAATGAGTTAAAGGTTTTAATGGGTCTGCTACACTGTCAAGGCTAATTGGTTCTGTCTCACCTTTGGTGCATTTGCCTGTTCAGAAATTACTTTTGTGGCTGGTGCTACAGGCTGCTGCACAGCCAGGAAGCGAGCTGGACTCACCCGGCTGTCAAAGCCCCAGTACGGCTTCTGCCACCAGCATCAAGACTGCGCCTGCTCTGCCTGCACCAGCCCCTCACTGTTTCCCACAATGATGCCCAGAATACCCACAAGAATATTTGGTCAAGTTATAGATACCTCCAAAATACTGATTTTCTTTTCTCTGAAGAAAACGTCACTTTCTGCACCATAAATTCACCTGATTCCAGCCTCAAATGAGAGAGAGAAGGGTGGCTAATAATTAAATTGTTCTGGTTTGGTGCAAAAGTCTGGGTTCATCCACTTGACTCCACTGTAAAATGTATCAAAGCTGGTCATATGGGGAGCAGCAGCCTCTCAATAATTGATAGTTTTATTAAGTATTCCCTAGACTCGGGATTCTTTGCAGCAATCCTGCTAATCTCTGTATTCCTGGGAAACTCTTACATGGGATCAGGGCCTTGAACTACAACCTCTTCATAATGTTTCCTTCATCCCTCAGTGGCAACCCAGGATCAGCTCAACTCTGTTTCTTGTGCCTGGGACTGTACTGTAATTCTCACCTGTTCTTAACAAACTTCAATAACTACTTTCCAGTTCATTTATAAATTCTGTTTATATGTAATTCATCCCTGTGTTCATATGAATCTGTGAGTTTGTCAAAATTAATGAATTTTTCCTTCCTTCTGGCTTAGAGAAAAAGTCATGTGAAGTACAGGGTCAGGACTAAGAATGCCTGTCCCCAGATCTTGCCTCTGCCACTGAGTAGCTGTGTGACTTCAAGCAAGCTGCTCAAGTTCCCCATGCCTCAGTTTCCTCATATGTCAAATGGGGATATTAACAAAACTTGACTCATGGTTTTTATTTGTTCGGGGAGAGTTTAAAGGAAGTAATATACTTAAACCATTTGAAACAGTGTCCCTGGGCACCTGGGTGGGGCAGTCGGTTAAGCACTCGACATGGTTTTGGCTCAGGTTATGATCTCAGGGTCGTGAGATCAAGCCCCTCATCGGGACTCACGCGCAGCACAGAGTCTGCTTAACATTCTCTCTCTCTCTCTGCACCTCCCGCTAGGGCTATCTCTCGCTCAAATAAATCTTTAAAAAAATAAAAATTAAAAATTAAAAAATAAAGTGTCTAGCTTCCAATACATGTGAACTACTCATCACTGTTGCCTAACTCCAGCCCATCTTATAAGACCTAGCTTACTCTGCATCTACTGCATCAACAGTACTCAAGCCTTGTGTACATAGGAAAGGTTTGAAAATCCTGTGTAAAGAGCAGATCCCAGGCTCTTGCCCAGAGAGACTGATTGAGTAGGACTGGATATGTCCTAGGAATCTGCATTCTTAACACACATTCCAGGTGTTATAAAGGTGGCCCGCACCACACAGGACAGCTCTGTTCTATTTATGCCATCTCTCTTTTTTTTTAATTAATGATTTTTTATTATGTTAGTCACCATACAGTACATCCCCGGTTTCCGATGTAAAGCTCGATGATTCATTAGTTGTATTTATGCCATCTCTTAATTACCACTTGTACACAGATCAGCCTTGCTATTCTGAATTCCCAGCAGCTGGAGCTTGGGGTGGACTGCCTTATGCTTCATGTTTAACTTTTATCATCAAGTAAGATTATAAATTACTTAAAGAGAGGGATTTTATGTTCTTCAGCTTACTATCCTCCATAGCAGAGAACAGTGTCTTTCTTACACCAATGTAGGATATAAATTAGTTTTGTGATAGATTGATCATTGAATCTTAAAGCCTCGAGTGCACAAACCCGAATCTCCTAACTGAATTCCATTCAAACAAACAGCAGCAGACTCGACTCTTCAATATGGTCTTAGGGCATTACTTCAGTTGCTCTAAAAACAGTTATTTAATATGCTCCAATTACATGTTGATTTTTTTTTTATGAGAAGGTTGTGAGTTAAATCATGATTTCTATTAGGCTGCAAATGTTTTTCAGAGTAGTTTAAGGTCCCTGAGCAGTATTCTCAAAATAATTTAGGTAAGTTTGAATACCGTGACCCAGAAGTAACAACTTGAACATGACCTAAGATAACTGTGGTTTTCCATAACCTAAATGCCATATTCTGCTGTAGCATGTCTAATAAATGTGAAATCATGGATTCTTAGCAAAGTTAAGAAAAAAGATCTTCACATCCATCCAAACCCATCTGCGTACACTAGTCAGAGGACTACCTTGAGCACAGCTCAGCGGTGCTCGCTTTGGCAGCACATATACTCAAATCGAAATGATACAGAGATTAGCGTGGTCCCTGCACAAGGATGACCATAGAGTTCAGTGGCTGCACAGCAGAATCACCTGAGAAGCCTTAAAGAATACTGATGCCCAGATCACATCCCAGACCAGTGAAATAAAAATCTCTAGTGGTGGGACTGGAAATATCAATAGCTATGAAAGCTTCTCAGGGGACTGTAGCGTGCAACAAGGTTAAGGACCACTAGGCCCACTTGAGGAGAAGCTCTCCAGCTTGGTAAGCATACATATCCAAAGCCCAGCCCTAAAGATATGCAAAAAGTAGAGAGATTTTCAAAAGCCCCCATGGTGATTCTGATTTACAGTGAGCAGTAAAATCCATCAAAGTCCCCCATTTTAGAGATGAGAATTAGGGACAAAGAGATGGTTCCTAATCTCTCCTGAGTGGAAAAGTATGTTTTGGGATACTATTCTCTGATGATTATTAACACTAAATTTGATGTAAATGATCTGTTTTATCCCTTCTTAACAGCAGCCTAGTTTTAGAAAACCAGGGGAAAATTAGTACACTGGAATATTCAAACAGGGGAGAAAGAATTTTCAAGGAATGTAATAGAAGAGTAAACCTGACATTAGAAAAACCCCACAGTTTTATTAAAGTTTCACTGAATAAATATATTTAAAGAAATTAGAACCTGTACCTGGTATATAAAAAGGACTATTTAAGTATTTGTTATATGGAATAATATGGGAGAGACTGCCTCCCCCCACACCCCCATAACATGCACTCGTCTAGGGAAAGTGCAAACAAGGCTGTCGTGCTACATATAGGTAACTCGGACTGTTGTCAGGAGCATGAGTCCAACAGACTACTTCACAGGGACCAAATTCAGCACACTGACTCTTTTTGAAAATAAAATTTTATTGGAACACAGTCACGCCTATTTATTTACATACTGTTTACGGCTGCTTTAGATTTTTTTTCTTTTAATTCCAGTGTAGTTAACATTAAGTATATTAGTATAAGGTGTACAATATAGTGATTTGAGAATTCTATACATTACTCGGGGTTCATCGTGGTAAGTGTGCTCAGTCCCCTTCATCTATCTCACCCATCCTTCTACCACCTCCCCACTGGTAGCCATCTGTTTGTTCTCTACAGTTCAAAGTCTGGTTTTTTTATTTGTCTTTTTCTTTGTTCATTTGTTTCTTAAGTTCCACACAGAAGTGAAATCATCTTTCTCTGACTTGTTTCACTTGACATTATACCTTCTAGATCCACCCATGTTGTTGTAAATGGCCAAATTTCATTCCTCTCTTTTGAGTAATATTACATTTTATGTATATACCATACCTTCTTTATCATTCACCAGTTAATGGACACTTGGGCTGCTTCCATATTTTGGCTATTGTAAATAATGCTGCTACAAACATAGGGGTACATATATTCTTTTGAATTAGTGTTTTTATATGCTTTGTGTAAATACCCAGAATTACTGGATAATATGGTAATTCAATTTTTAGTTTTTGAAGAAACTCCATATGGTCTTCTATAGTGGCTGCACTAGTTGGTATTCCCACCAACAGTGCATGAGGGTTCTATTTTCTCCACATTCTCATTAATACTTGTTGTTTCTCGTGTTTTGGATTTTAGCCATTCTGACAGGTGTGAGGTGATATCTCATTGTGGTTTTGATTTGCATTTCCCTGATGATGAGTGATGTTGAGCATCTTTTCACAGTCTGTTAGCCATCTCAATATCTTCTTAGGAGAAATGCCTGTTCATGTCTTCTGCCCATTTTTAAATTGGATTATTTGTTTTCTGGATATTAAGTTAAGATAATAGATAGATAGATAGATAGATAGATAGATAGATAGATAGATAGATAGATAGGATACTAACCCTTTATAGGACATGTCATTTACAAATATCTTCTCCCATTCTATAGATTGCCTTTTAGTTTTCCTGATTGTTTCCTTTGCTGTGCAGAAGCTTTTTATTATGATGTAGTCCCAATAGTTTATTTTTGCTTTTGTTTCCCTTGCCTCAGGAGACATATCTAGAAAAATGTTATGGCCAATGTCAGAGAAATTACTGCCTGTGCTCAATCCCAGTACCCTGAGATCACAACCTAAACTGAAGTCAGATGCTTAACTGACTGAGCCACCCAGATGCCCCTCTGTACATTGATTTTGTATTCTGTGACCTCACTGATTGTCAGTTCTAGTATTTTTTTGTGGAGTCCTTGAGGTTTTCTATATAGTATTGTGTCATCTGCAAATTTACTTCTTTACGAATTTGAATTTTTTCCTTTTTCTTGTCTGATTGCTATGTCTAGGAATTCTAGTATTATGTTGAATAAAAGTGGCAAAAGTGGACATCCTTGTCTTGTCCCTGACCTCAGGAGAAAACCTCTCAGTTTTTCATACTGATTATAATGTCAGCCGTGGATTTTTATGTATTTATGTTGAGGTATATTCCCTCTAAACTTACTTAAGTGTTTTTTATCATGAACAGATGTTGGACTTTGCCAAATGCTTTTTCTGCACCTATTGAAACAATCATAATGGTTTTATCCTTTCTTTTGTTTTTGTGAGCTTATGGCTGCTTTGACACAGAGGCTTTATGACCTGCAAAGCCTAAAATGTTTACTCATTGTCCAAAATTTGTGGAACGCTGATCTAGATAATTCTTCTATACTACCAAGATAAGAACAAAAGTATTTGTACTGAGCCTCATTTTTTATGCCTTTCCCATAATTATCTACCTCTGAGTTTTGTGCTTTTAAGTCAGATATATCCTAACATAAGAACAAATTAAAATATGCTAACATTAAAGTAAGTTATATTGGCAGAAACCACAGACCCTGACATTTTTTATAAGACTCAAGCAGACATATCGAATGGTTGGGATTCTATGAAATTGCTAAAAATGATCTCTCTTTAAGGTTAAAATAACATGAGACTATCCTTATGTTTCAATGTTAAACGAAAAAGTCCAACTCAACATTTTATAAAGTATGATCACAACTATGTGAAACAAACAAATTACACATTTTTTCACAGGAAATCTCTACAGAAAAACACATCAGAATGTGTTGGCTTTGAGTGACAGAAACATGACTTTTTTGGTCTATTTTTTATGTAGTAAACTCTCTATAATAAGCAGGCATTATTTTTATAATAAAAATAAACTTGATTTTTAAAATATGGAATATGAATTCTGTTTGTTTTTAAGTCTGAGAGCAACAATTTCTAGCACTTATGTGTTAGACATGGCACGTGATATTTAAGTGTCTCACAAACAAAAATGGTGCTACTACTAATGTGTCATATATGTACAACTCTGATGTTTACAAAGGTTTTTTTCCAGATACGTTATCTTACTTGGTTCTAACTACTTCAAAAAAACAAAACAAAAAAAAAAATTTAAAGGACCTCAATTACAAAAGTAGGATACCAATTCAGACTGTGTGAGAATTTTTCTTCTTTTACTTGAAGTCCTGAGAATTCACATTAAGGTATAGAGGGCCCTTGGAATTTCTTGCATCCTATTTGTTCACATTTCTGTAACAATGCAAGTTACATCAAAACGCCCAAATATTTTTGCAATGGCTTCCCAACCAGAGTGCAATCCTTTAAAGGCCCCGCATCAATAAAAATCACATTTAAGGCAAGGTGGCCATATAAAACTCTCTCAGGGCCTGACCATCTTGAAGGGCTTCCTACCATCCAGTGGAGCTTAATGGACCAATCACACTTCAGAGAAGCTGACAAAGATGAGCACACAAGTACACAGATTTCCTGAGTGGTTGGTAGGCAATCTTATATCTTATAAACCAGAATGAGCTCTTTAAAAAAGAGGTTTTTAAGACATAAATTTTATCGTTCACGTCCTCCAAGTTTCCCTTCCAGGTTCCTCTCTCATCTGCCTGCATTATCCCAGCACCAGTTCACTATCACCCTTTCAGCCACAGTAGTTGTCCCATCCACCATTCTCAAGGGCCTTGCTTTCTGCTGTTGCTAACTGAATCTCTGCTAAGACATTAGTTGAAAAGAGCTTCCTGTTTTATCCAAAGAGATTTGCCTTTTGCTGGAGTGTTACTGAAGAACATAAAACCAAAAAATAATCATCTCTTCCTATTATAACCTCAAATTCATCCTTCTCTCTATTCAGCTTTACCTCTTCTCTTTCCTTGCTGTCTCCCCTACTCCACTTTCATAACCAGAACTAGATTATACTTCTTCCGGCATTTTGTTCCTCAATTAAACCCACTCTTGTGATTCTCCCTTTCTTTCTAGAGGCATCTTTCTCCTCCTTCAGCTAGAAAAGCAAACTCATGGTAGCATGTTATTCAAGGCTTCCACAAGCTGAAATCAAATCTGTTTAGCAAAACTCCCCTGCTTCCACCCCCCACTCCCCACCTTGATTTTCATCTCTACCAAGAGCCAAGTGCCATTCATTGAATATACCTGATTCTGCCACGTGATGAGGTCCTGCAAGGGAATTTTCTTCTCTCAAACCTCTCCTCCCTTCTCTGAGAAGTGTTCCAATCTCCCCCAGGCAAAGTGAGCTGACTCTTCCCTTACACTACCACTTAACTCTTCACATAAGTCTATTATGCAACTCACTGTTTTCTACTGTAATTGGAAATTTACATTTCTATGGGTCGCATTTAATATGAGCTACTCAGTGTCAAGATCTCCATCTTATCCATATTGTATTCCATTGCTACCCTCATACCTCTATGCTTGCTCCTAGTAAAGAGCTGGGCACATACAATGGCCAAAATAATACTGAATTACTATGGAAAGAGCAAAAATTCATGAATGATTAATGACAGCACTTCAGCTGTCATAAGAGGCAACATAGCAGGGAATTTTTGGTTAGGCCACTGGACCTTCTGGGAAATTGCATCAACCAGTTGCCTTGCTATGTAATCATAATGGCTACAAGAGAAGTCAACTGCACAATAGTCTCTCTCCTTTTTAAATTAAAATCAAACAAGCTTGCACTTTGAATAACCAACTATAAAATTTAAGTTAAGTGCTGTAATTAAACAAACATTACAACCAAATTAATTTGGATTACGCAGAATACTTATTGGAATGTAGTTAATCAGGCATTAATATTGCTGGCAGGTCCAGTAGAGGAAAATAGGGCTCAGGAATATAAAAGATTACCATTTATCATATTTCAGGTTTGTCCTCACCCAATCTATGAGAGGGAGTTAAAAATACAGGAAATTTTACATGAAATTAAAAAGTGAAAAACCATTTTCCAAGCAAGCAAGAGTTACATTATGGTTAAGGTTATGATCTGACCAAGATAGAAAACCATCTGACCATTTCTGACATTGTATCTCCACAGCAACTGTAAATGTAATTAAATCTTATTTACCTATGCTTATAAATTATGATGAGCATAAAGAAATTATATATATATGTATGCATATATGTCTGTATGTATGTGTGTGTGTGTGTGTGTGTGTGTGTATATATATATATTTTTTATTTTTTTTTATTCCTGGCCTTGTAAAATTTACCAAGTCCCTACATATAGTAGGGGGACAGGACATGGGTTCTCCAACAATTCCAAAAACTAATTAGTAATGAAAACAAGTTTTCAGACTTAGGAGGCTAATACCCTGGTCTGTGTCGAAATATTTAATATTCCTGTGTATTGCAGATTTTTTTTCCAATTCAGTCTAAGAAACAACAGACACATGCATCATTAGGTTGTACAAGGAGATGATAAACAACATTGTTATGGTTCTGTGGTTGCTAGGTTGCTACAGGCTCTAAAGTGGTAACTCTCATTATTTGACATAGACAAGTTGCTAAATGAGTCAAGGCAATTGTTGATGCCTGAAGTGGTCGAAGCGACCTACAGCATATTCCCCATCCCAAGAACTCTGTCTATTCCTCTCCCGGAGTACAGTCTGTCTCACTGTGCTCACTACCTGCAGATTCTCCTTATTCTAGCACATCCAGGCTTTCTTTCAGTACCATTTTCATCATACCATTCCTCTGTCAAGCAAAGGCACAAAATGGTTCCCAACTGTGTAAAAATAAAAGTCAAACTCCAAAATATGCCTTTCAAGCAATAATGCAGTCTATTCACAATCATCTTTCCAATATTATAGTCATGAACGATACGATATCCTGGACAAACTTATCTCCGATCATAGCACGTGTATTCACACTTCCCCCCTTTTTCTGCCTTCATAGTTCCCATTTCTCTTACCATTCATTTTTCCCCTCATGTCTTTCCCATGAGCTTTTATTTTTTGGACTCTTCCTCCCCTTTGCGATTATCCCATCCTCCTAACTGGATATCAGGCATTCTCCAAAAGGCTTATAATACAGATGTTTGTGTTTTTATATTTTGACTTCTGAACTACGGTATAATTATTTTTAGGAAAGAAACTTTGTTGTACACACCTTTCAGAAAACCTAGGCAATCTAGGGTGCCTGGGTGGCTCAGTAGGTTAAGCATTTGCCTTCGACTCAGGTCATGATCTTGGGGTCCTGGGATCGAGCCCTGTGTCAGGCTTACTGCTCAGCGAGGAGATTGCCTCTCCTCCTCCCTCTGCCTCTCCCCTGCTTGTACTTTTTATCTTTCTCTCTCTCTCTCAAATAAAATCTTTAAAAGAGAAAAAAGAAAACCCACGCAATCTATCAGTGCATTTTACATAGTAGATCCTTGGCAGCTCCTTATTTTAGCATGTAAGTTAGGTGAAACTTAAAGGACATCTTTCCTCAAAAGACATCTTCTCACCTGCCCTGTTATGTCAGGCATTCCAGCCTTTAGTGGAAGCACTTCAACATTCTACTGATGGCAGATTTACTTCTTAAGTTCTTTCTTGTTTATACTAAGACAAATTCTGCTTTCCAGCACCTTTCAACTGAGGGACTTAGTTTTGTTTTTTGAAGTGACATAAACTAAGTCCAATTCATTCTGACAGTACTACAGTTACTTGAAGTTACCATGTCTCCCTGAAAATTTTTTCTTTCTTGTCAAATATTCTAATTCTATTATTCTTCATGTAACACGGTTTCTAAATACCCCAGTCATTCTTTTGGCTTCTTAGCTATTTATCATTTTTTTTCTCCTTATTGTGGCCAGTCCAATCAAAGCACAGTACTCTAAATGTCATCCCATCAACACATGTTTCAGTGGAACAGCTAATTTGCTTCACCTTGACATTTTATCACAAGTAATCAAGTCTGTTATTTAACATCACATCATAACCTTGGCTCAAATTAAAGAAATATCTATAAATATTTTCCACATTAACAACTTTTTATTTCTGTGTTTGCATCTTGAACTTGCATGGAGACTTGTTGCTGTTGGTCTCCTAATCTTTTTCTAGTCAACTCTCAAAGGGGAAGAAGATGTTGTATTGGAATTATTTTTCCCCATTCGAGAAATGTTAAAAATGTGGATATGAAAGTAGGGATTTTCTTCTAATGAATTCTAACCTGTCCTTATATTTCAAAGACGACCACTTAGAAAGGAAATGAAATGTATTCTGTGTATCTCCAGATGAAAAAAAAAAAAAAAAAAAGTATTGGTTTGGATTTAAATGAAAAAAAAAAAAAAAAAGTTTGGGGCACCTGGGTGGTTCAGTCAGTTAACTCTCTGCCTTCAGCTCAGGTCATGATCCCAGAGTCCTGGGATAGAGTCCTACATCGGGTTCCCTGCTCAGCTGGGAGTCTGCTTCTCCCTCTGCCCCTTCCCCTACTCGTCCTCTCATGCACACTCTCTCAAATTCTTTTTTAAAAAAGTTTACTCTAAATGACTTATGAAAATTAAAATCATCCAGCAAAATGTGCTGTGCACCCACACCTCCCCCCTCTCCATCCCAACCAAGAGACTATCTTGTCACTGATTATGTTCTAACAGAAGTTGATAGGCATCTCATTACTTAAATTCTCAAACTGGAGTGAAAATCTGTCTGGTGGAGAGGGGTATCAGAGGAGACCTATGTTGAGTTCTCAGAGCTCAGAAGCATGGACTGCAAGAAAGTTTGAAGGTAACTTGAAAGGATGTTCTCTACCAGCCCAAAAGCTACTGTGTAAACAGTGTTTGATAAGCATTACAAATGCCCCTCAGTAATCCATTGACCTTGCTGTATTTTGGTTTTCTTGGCTCTAATATAAGAAACACCCACGTGAACTGTTACTGCGCCCCCTTTTGAATACAAGACTCTAGAGTCTGTCACTTCTGTCTTTCCTTTTCTAAGTACATTTAAGCCATCTATTAAATAGTTTCTTCTGAATGTTGATGGAGTCTCATTTTGAATAAAGATTTTGAACAAATAAACAGCCTTGTTTTCCTCCAATGGGAAACTGGAGATTTTGTCTTTTTATTGTATTGGTGATTAAAGAATTAAGTAATTTGATCATCAGTTTCTATGACAAAGCAAAGTTGATTCTTGAAGAAATGAATGCTTGGAAAAACCATGAACACCTGCCTCAGTATGTTCTCCCTTAGCTATTCTGACATTATCTTTCTGGACCAAATTGGCTCTAGGTCCCACTCAAGCTAAGCCTGAACAGAAGCATCTTAGGGTGTGTGTGTGTGTGTGTGTGTGTGTGTGTGTGTCAATCACAACATCTAATCATCAGAAACCATAATCTCACACCCCCCACCCCCTTCTCAGTTCAGATTTTGCATTTGTCAAGTGACTGACTAAGTGTTAACAACTAGCAGATGGACTAGAAGGGCAGATGGGGCTCTCAGGAAAGCAGCTAAGAAGTGATTAAAATCACCAAGGATGGCACTCATTATTCCCCCTTTCAAAGGATGCTCTATTTTTCATACTGTTAACTCTCATTAAAACAGCAAAACAGACAACAGAAGTGAGGCAATCCCTGTTTTCTTTTTTTAAGATGACAAGGTACTTCGGAAATATTTCAGATAGAATTCATATGCTTCTATATTGATATCATGGCCTTCGCTAAGACTTTGGGAGGCTCCTTAAAATAGTTTCTTTTTTTGAAAAATTTTAGATCTGTCAACTCACTTCTACATATACTGGGTGTCTACACCATTATTTGGTATGTGTGCATGAGTCAGGCCCTATGCTAAGTGCTACAGTGAATAGCAGTACAACTTCCCCAAACACATGCATTACCCCCCTTGGAGTGGTAACAGACACATCTACATCAATATACCACTCCGAACATTCAGTTTGGCAAACCGTACACTTATCACAGCACTGCTCTTTCCTACATTTCTGGGTCACCTCCTTATGAAATGCTTTCAGAATCAGATTAGTAGCTCCAAAAGAAAATCTGCCTCATTATTTTGTAGGTAAATCTTATTTTTGATCCAAAATAGTTTTGCTCAGCTTGATTATCAAACCTGTTGATAAAAGACATTTGACTGGTAACAGGACCTATATTTCTATTATTGAAGATATTTAAAAGAATATATGGTAAGAAATAAAGAACATATAAAGGGGGTGCTTTGGCAAAACATTAAGCACCTGTGGTAGGAACCATAATACCCTCCCAAAGAGATCCACGTTATAATTTTTAGGACCTGTGACTATGCTACCTCATACAAAAAAGGGGACTTTGCCAATGCAATCAAGGATCATGAGATGAGCTGATCATCCTGGATTATGTCAGTGGGCTCAGTATAATGATGAGGGTCGTTAAAATAAGGAGGTAGAATCAGAAGAGTAGATGTGATGATAAAATAAGTCAGATTTGAAAATGTTATACTGCTAGTCTTGAACATGGAGGAAGAGGCCACTACCAATGAGTTCAGGTAGCCTCTAGATGCTTGAAGATGAAATCATTCCCCCCTTCAAAAAGAACACAACCCTGCTGGTACCTTGATTTTAGGACTTCTGACCTCCAGAAATATAAAGTAATATGTCCATGTTGTTACAAGCCACTACACTTGTGACTATAGGTTACAGCAGTAATAGGAAATAGCACTAAAAATACTAAATGCTAATATCAGCATTCAAATACGTTTTATCAGCTATGAAACTGGTATAACAGTGGTGTTATGACCTACATGCCAATTTAAATTGAAGAGTAAAAGTTTGCTGGTATGCTGTGTTGATGATTCCAGCAGCCATACCCTGATTTAATGGGACGGAGTATACTTCTTGATTAGAAATGTCTTCAGTAAAAGTAGGGCTGGGAATGGTGGTGTTTATCCGCCACACATTGGACATCTCCGCTTATGGAGAAGTGGCAAGCTTGATCATTTTCTCACAGGATCATGAACTATTAAAGCTGTAAGTTAAAGCTTCTTATATAGCTGAAAGAGGGATTTAAATTCCAGTTCAGTAAAAAAGTTACCAAAGTCACTTACAACATCACTGGTGAAATTACATCTAAAATTAAGGGTCTTTTACTTTTATCTGAAATTCTTCCCACTACATCTTTTTTTTTTTTTTTTTTAAGATTTTTTATTTATTTATTCGACAGAGATAGAGACAGCCAGAGAGAGAGGGAACACAAGCAGGGGGAGTGGGAGAGGAAGAAGCAAGCTCATAGCGGAGGAGCCTGATGTGGGGCTCGATCCCACAACGCTGGGATCACGCCCTGAGCCAAAGGCAGACGCTTAACCGCTGTGCCACGCAGGCACCCCCTTCCCACTACATCTTAATGAGTTTTAGTATCTTAATGGTTCAGGTAGAAATAACACGACAATAACTGTTCCCTCTTCTCTTGAAGACACCTATCCCTCCTAACCCGAGGCTTCAGTGTGCCCATGCCACCCTATTTAGGCTCTATCCACATTCAGTCTTGCTGCATAATACCCAATGTATGAACACCTTCACATTTCTCTACTTCCATCCCATAACCACCTTACCTAATATCCTCATCAAGTCTCAACTACCTAAAAAACAAAGAGACCCAATTTACTAATTTTTTAAAGATTTTTAATTTAAATTCAACTTAGTTAATATGTAGTATATTATTAGTTTCAGGTGTAGGACTTAGTGATTCATTCGTTTCGTATAACACCCAGTGCTCATTACATCAAGCGCCCTCCTTAATGCTCACCATTCAATTACCTCATCCCTTCACCTCCCCTCCAGCAACCCTCAGTTTGTTTCCTATAGTTAGGACTCACTTATGGTTTGCTAATGCATACATACAGCTGGCTTACTGTGTTTCTGACAATATTTTTGAGAATCGTTAGCAATTTTTAAATACACAGCAGAAAGGTTTAAATCAAACACTTGCATCTTTCATTGCATGCAATAAGAGGTCAGCAGAAGTGATAACACTGGTAACAAATGATAAATATCTGTTAGAAGCCTAACAGGTGATCTGCTAGGCAGTGATAATACTACTTTGAACAAGACAGACAATTCATACCCTTGAAGAACTTAGATTTTTCAAAGATCCTCACATCACAGCAGTTGATTTGCACATAGATTATTTCTGATCTCTCTGCTAGTTTCTTGCACTGGGGAATAGAGAAGCTCAGACACAGCTTGTGGAAACATAGCAGCTCTTCAAGCTCTTGAGCCCAATACCCTTTCTGAATGCTCCAATCCTTTCAGAGAAAAGAGAACCGCTGATTTCTTGGAAGAATGCAATTATTTCCCAGCAAGGTAGGATGGTAAATCAATAAGCATTCATAATCTGAAAACTGACTGCCTGAGTTTGAATGTGAGTTTCTCCCTTTCCATGTGAAAACAAATTACTCCAACCTCTCTGAGCCTCAGTCCTCTCATGTATAAGCTGAGATGAATTATATTTGCTGTCTCATGAGGTAAGGATTAAAGGAAATAATCCATATAAAGAATATTAAGTAGTATAGTCACTAATACTCAGTAGGTGCTAATAACTGGGAACAATTAGAATTACGATTGGTATTGTCATTAATATTAGAACTATTTTCTTTCTCTACTTCTTCATGACTGTGATAGGATACCTCCAAAATAATGCCCTGAGGAATATTAAAATACATTGTCTTCATCTTGGTAAATATGGCAGTTACTTTTTGGTTGCAATTCCCCTTGACTTCTTTCCTTGTTGGAAATGCCCTTAACCTACTAATATACTGGCAGGCAGTCTCCAAGCTTGGCAGTCAGGTAAGGGCATGTAATCCAGTAAGATCAGAGAAGGAAGGGACAGAAAACTTAGTTGAAGAAATAGTAGCTGAAAATTTCCCTGATCTAGGGAAAGAAACAGACATCCTGTTATCCAGTTTAAAGCACAGAGAGTTATAAATAAGATGAACCCAAAAAGGTCCACACCATGACACATAATTAAAATGTCAAAGGTTAAGACAGAGAATTTTAAAGGCAAGAGAGAAGTAAAAACTTGCATATAACAAAAACCCTATAAGGCTACCAATGGATTTTTCAGCAGAAACTTTACTGTCCAGAAGGCAGTGGCATGATATATTCAAAGTGCTGAAAGAAGAAGAAGAAGAAAAAAAAAAAAAAAAAAAAAAAAAACAACACTGAGAATATGCTACCTGGCAAGGTTCTCATTAAAAATTGAAGGACAGAAAAAGTTTCCAAGACAAACTAGTTAAAGGAGTTCATTATCACTAAATCAGCTTCATAAGAAATGTTAAAAGGACTACTTTAAGTGGAAAAGAAGAGGCCATAATTAAACATAAGAAAATTCCAAATTAAAATAAAATATGATAGGGGCGCCTGGGTGGCACAGCGGTTAAGCGTCTGCCTTCGGCTCAGGGCATGATCCCGGTGTTATGGGATCGAGCCCCACATCAGGCTTCTCTGCTATGGGCCTGCTTCTTCCTCTCCCACTCCCCCTGCTTGTGTTCCCTCTCTCGCTGGCTGTCTCTATCTCTGTCAAATAAATAAATAAAATCTTTAAAAAAATAAATAAAATAAAATAAAATATGATAGCATATGCATAAAATGTGGAGGACAGAGTAAAAAAACAATTATTTTAGAATGTGTTTGAACTCCAATGACAACCAACTTGATATAGAATGCTATATACTTAGGATGTTAGGTATGAACCTCATGATAACCACAAGCCCAAAACCTACAACAGATATACACACACACACACAAAAAGAGAGAGCGAGCATGAAAGCCAAACACTAGAGAAACTCATCAAGTACAACAAGAGCAAGAGAAGAAGGAACTGAGAAGAACTACAAAAATAAAATAACCAGAAAACACTTAACAAAATGACAATAAGTAAATACCTTAATAATTACTTTGAAGGTAATGGACTAAATGCCAAAAGACATAAGGTGGCAGAAAGGATTAAAAAAACAAGACCATCTATATACTGCCTACAAGAGACTCACCTCATGTAAAGGCACTTACAAACTAAAAGTGGAAGGATGGAAAAACATTTACAATGCAAATGAAAGTGGGGAAAAAAAAAAAAAGGCAGGGTAGCAATACATTTATCAGATACTTAAAACAGGCTTTAAAACAAAGACTATAACAAGAGACAAAGACAGTACATAAATCTAACAAAAGCATATAAAAATTGTAAATATCTATGCACCCAACACTGAAGCATCTAAATACATAAAGCAAATATTAACAGACATAAAGGGCAAAATTGGTGGTAGTACAATAATAGTAGAGGCCTTTTAACACTTCATTTACACCAATGAATTAGTCATCCCCGCAGATAATCAATAAGGAAACAATGTGTCTGAATGACCCATTAGACCAGATGGACATAACATATATACTAAACATTCTATCCAAAAACAACAGAGTACACATTCTTTTCAAGTGCACATGGAACATTCTCCAGAACAGATCACATATTAGGCCAGAAAAGAAGTTTTAATAAATTTAAGACTGAAATCATAACATGCATCTTTTCTGACCATGATGGTATGAAAGTCGAAATCAATCCCAAGAAAAAAACCCCAAGAAAGACACACACATGTGGAGGTTAAAGGACATGCTACTAAATAATCAGTGGGTCAAGGAAAAAAATCAAAGATCAAAAAAAAAAAAAAAAAAACCCACAAAACACACACACACACACACACACACACAAATATAGAGACAACGAAAATAAAAATACAATGGTCCAAAGTGTTTGGGACAGAACAAAAGTAGTTCTAATAGGAAATTTATAGTGAAACAGGCCTACCTCAAGAAACTACAAAAGCTCAAAAAATCTAACCTTACACCTAAAGGAACTAAAAAAAGAAAAAAAACCCAAAGTGAGTAGAAAGAGAGCAGAAATAAAGGACAAACTATAAAAACCATAGGAAAAAAAAAATCAGTAAAACAAAGAACTGGTTCTTTGAAAAGATAAACAAAACTGAGAAATGTTTAGCCAGACTCATTAAGAAATAAAAGAGAAAGAACCCAAATAAATAAAATCAGAAATGAAAGAGAAGTAACAACTGACATCACAGAAATAAAAAGGATTGTTAAGAGAATACTATGAAAAATTATATACCAACTAATTGGACAACCTAGAAGACACAGATAAATTCCTAGAAACATAAAATCTACCAAAACTGAATCAGGAAAAAATAGGATATCTAAACAGAGCAACTACTAGTACCAAAACTGCATCAATAATGAAGGAAGGAAGGAAGGAAGGAAGGAAGGAAGGAAGGAAGGAAGGAAGGAAGGAAAAAAAAAGAAACAAAGAAAAGAAAGAAAAAAAGAAAAGAAAAAGAAAGAAAGAAAAGAAAGAAAATAAATAAATCAATCCAGGACCAGAAAGATTCACAGGTGAATTCCACCCAACATTTAAGGACGGTTATTACCTATTCTACCAGGCCAACATTATCCAGGTACCAAAGCCAAAGACACCACAAAAACAAAACAAAAGACTACTACCCTTGGATAAATATAGATGCAAAAACTCTCAACAAAATATTAGCAAATCACATTCAATATACTAAAAGGATCATTCACCACAAACAAGTGAGATTTATTCCAGGGATGGAAGGATGGGTTCAATATTCACAAATCAATCAACATCATATACCATGTCAACAAAATGAAGGACAAAAATCATATGATCATCTCAATAGATGAGAAAAAGCATTGACAAATTCAACATCTGTTCATGATTAAAGATCTCAACAAAGTGAGTTTAGAGACAACAAATAAGCATAATAAAGGCCATATATGGAAAAACCCGCAGTTAACATCATACTCAATTATAAAAAATTGAGAGCTTTCCCTCTCAGATCAGCAATAAAAGGAGAATGTTCACTCTCACCACTTTTATTCAACATAGGACTGGCAATCCCGGCTATAGCAATCAAACAAGAAAAATAAATAAGCAGCATCCATATTGGTAAGAAAGAATTAAACTGTTACTATTTGCAGATAACGTGATACTATACATGGAAAGTTCTATAGACACCACCAAAAACTACTGTACCTAATAAATGAATTCATTAAAGTTGTTAAAATACCCAGAAATCAGTAGCATTTATATACACTAATAACAAAGTAGCAGAAAGAGAAGACAATTCCATTGACAATTGCACCTAAAATACCAAGAAATAAACTTTACCAAGGAGGTGAAAGACCTGCACTCTGAAAACTACAAAACAATGATGAAAGAAATTAAAGATGACACAAAACAAATGGAAAGATATCCCATGCTCATGGATTGGAAGAATATTGTTAAAATGTCCATATTACCCAAA
This sequence comes from Ursus maritimus, assembly GCF_017311325.1. Taxonomy (NCBI): domain Eukaryota; kingdom Metazoa; phylum Chordata; class Mammalia; order Carnivora; family Ursidae; genus Ursus; species Ursus maritimus. The sequence goes on from NW_024424230.1 coordinate 30,047,737, forward strand.
GCAACCTACAGAGTCAAGGCAATCCCTATTAAAATACTAACAGTATTATTCACAGAACTAGAACAAATACTAAAATTCGTATGGAATCATAAAAGACCCCAAATAGTCAAACCAAACTTAAGAACAAAGCTAGAGGTATCACAATTACAGATTTCAAGATATACTAAAACACTGTGGTAATCAAAACAGTAGGATAATGGCACCAAATAGAAACGCAGATCAGTAGAATATAGAGCCAAGAAAGAAATTCCCACTTATATCCATGCTATGACAAAGGAGGCAGGAATATAGAAAAAATATCTTTAATATAAATGGTGCTCATAAAACTGGACAGCTACATGTAAAAAAGGAACAGGATCACTTTATAACACCATACACAAAAATATAAACTCAAAATGGATTCAAGGCCTAACTGTGAGACCTGAAACCATCAAAATCTCAGAAAAGAACATAGGCAGTAATTTCCTTGAGACTGGCCACACCAACACTTTTCTAGACATTTATCCTGAGGCAAGGGAAACAGCAAAAAATAAACTATTGGGACTACCTCAGAAAAAATCTTTTGCACAGTGAAGGAAACCATCAGCAAAACAAAATGGCAACCTACTGAATGGTAGAAGACCTCTGCAAATGATATATCTGATAAGGGGTTAATAACCAAAATTTATAACTTTTACAGCTGAATACCAAAACAAGAACAAAAACACAATAATCCAATTAAAAAAATGGTCAGAACCTGAATAGGTATTTTTCCCAAGATGATATACATATAGTCACCAGACACATGAAAAGATGCTCAACGTCACTCATCATCAGGGAAATGCAAGTAAAAATCACAATGAGATGAGATACCACCTTACACCTGTCAGGACAGCTAAAATCAAAAAGTTAAGAAATAACAAGTGTTGACAAGGATGTGGAGAAAAAGGAACCTTTGTGCCATGTTAGTAGGAATATAAATTGGTACAGCCACTGTGTAAAACAATATGAAAGCTTCTCAAAAAGTTAAAAACAGAATTATCATATGATCCCATAATTCCAAATCTGGGAATTTCATTTACCCAAAGAAAATGAAAACACTAATTTCTTAAGATATACACACCCCTATGTTTATTGCAGCAGTATTTGCAATAGCCAAGACACAGAAGCAATGCAAGTGTCTATCCATAGTTGGATAAAGGAGATGTAATGCATACATACATACACACACACACACACACACACACAGAGGATATTACACAGCCATAAAAAAGAATGAGACTGTGCCTTTTGCAACAACTTGGGTAGACCTAGAGAGTATTATTCTAAATGAAATAAGTCAGACTGAGAAAGACAAATATCATATGACTTCACTCTTACGTGGAACCAAAAAAAAAAAAAAAAAATCAACAACAAGCAGAATCAGACCTACAAATACAGAGAACAAACTGATGGTTGCTAAAGGGAAGGGATAGGTAATGGGTAGCATGGGTAAAGGGCAGTGAGAGATACAGGCTTCTAGTTATAGAATAAGTTAGCATAGGAATATAATATTATTGTAATGGTGTTATATGGTGACAGATGGTAGCTATACTTGTAATGAGCATAGTGTAACATATAGAGAAGTTGAATCACTGTGTTGTACACTTGAAACTAATCTAGCATTGTGTGTGAACTATACTCAAGAAAAATAATAAAGATCTAAGAGAATTCTGTTGAAGATATCTTGGAAATATATTCCTCCCTGATAAATACAAAGTAAAATGAATCTTCTCTAACTCCCCTTTCCACCTGTATTGAAAATTATTGTAGGAAGAGATGATGCTCGGATCAACCATTCTCCAACCATGAACCATGAAGGGAAAGTCAACGGAACTTGGAAAGAAAGAAAAGAAAAGAAAGAAAAGAAACGAAACAGGAAAGAGAGATCTGATGGGGTTTAGCTGCTGAATCAGCCAGTCAGGAAGCCACGACTTCAAGACACCTTTGTTGTGAGAGACCTTGTCAGTCAAACTCTACTCTTTCAATTCCTCTTAGATACTAATATCTTTGACAAACCTCACTCTAAATTATTAGCATTGAGCTAAATTCATGAAGAAAAAACTTAATCGCCTGGGTCTTAATGCCCTATTTTCCCTGCTCGTGAAAAGCCTAAACATGTATGTTCTTGCTACTATTATCACACAGTCTCCTCTTTCTGCTGTTTGAAGCCCCCACAATTACAGATTTTTTAAATAGGTTTTAAACTTGTGTGACAGCTCTAATGGATTTGTAGGGAATGCCTCAATCATCTTGGGTGAGAAAGACCCCTGAGGCAGTCTATAGTCTGAGTGAGAGAGAGGACTAGTTAAGCTGGGAGAAGGGAATGGATTTAATTTTGCCACTGTTTTGCCTTTCCTGACCCAGGATAAAAGTCTAAGCTCCTGAAGCCATAGCCATTCATGAAAATCCCCATCTATGAAGTGTGACCAATACTACAAATGACTCACTGAGAAATCAACAAGACAATTCACCCGAAAACAGGTATTTGGTCTTTGTAGTCTAATGTTCTATGCAAAAGGTATGTGATTCTAGCATCGTGCTTCTTCCAAATCTCCAATCTCAAGATCTGTCATGCTTTAGACCCAAAATAACTCTGAATAAGAATATGGTGAAAGAACTAAAATGGGATGCACAAGTTCACCCTATTTCTAGTAGCAAAGCAGTGTAAGTCATATCTATAGTAAACCAAAAGACAAAAGCTATTTCTGAATAAAAGGTCCTTGTTCATTGGGTACACGTCAAAATGCCGATCTGTCTTGTTCTATTATTAATGTTCTATCTCCCATCTATTTATAACTCACTCATGCTCCAAGATCTAAAGAATCTCACGTCTTGCAAAAATATTTCCACATCTGTATGCTTTTAACTTCTGTGCTATTGATGGACATTTTAGCCTATGACATTTAATTGTTTTCTATGGAAATATTTAAAATTACAGATTCAATTTCTTTAATAGTGATATGAATGCTCATATTTTTATTTCTCCTCACATCAGTTTTGTTAAGTTGTCCTTTAAATTTTTTTCATTTTATTAAAATGTTTAAATTACTGACTTAAATTCATAAAAACCTTTTATTATATTTTTTAATAAAAACTGTTTCTACACACACATTTGCTCTTTCTGTCCCACCTTTTTTTCTTCTTCAGTGTCACCCGGGGTTTATCAAATTTATTGGTCTTTCCAAAGAACCATATTTGGCCCTACTGACCCTCACTATTTCATAGTTTGTTCTCGTTCATCGATTAGGTTATCTTAATTATTTGTTTACTTCTACTTCGTTTGCCTTTGCTTTGCTTTGCTCAACCTTCAGCCACTGTCAGGGGAAAAGCTGTGCCATATAGAAGGTTCCGCATTTTGGCTTGATAATTCTTTACTGTCTGGCTAGCTCTTCAATACCTTCAAGTAGATGTTTTCGAATTTTCAAAGTCTTTAGCTGTTCTACTTGTCCTCTTAAACAGCACTGGTAGAAGTTATCTAATCCACTACTGCCAAAAGTGAAGCTCATTTATTTTAATTTGGGGGGGGGGGATATGTCATCTCTTTTTTTTTTTTTTTTCCTGAAAACTTTCCCAGAAGCTCTTGGATAGAATTAAATGATCCAATTACAACTTTATTAACAAAATAAAACTTCCTAGAGGCAATGTAGAGTAGGGGCAGGGGACAAGGGCCTTAAACAGGCTGTTAACTTCTTCATTGGCTTGCATCTGTGCCTATGCTCATTCACCACTGGAGCCCAGGAGCGCATCCAAAGTACATCAATAAACAAGCGCTAAGTATGATGGCAGATAAATACGTGGGGTGGATTAACATTTCTAAGTGTTCCCCATGCCTTCCATATCCCTCCTTTGGTCTTTCTGGAAGTCATCTTTCATACACCAAACCAAACTCTCAGACATGAATCACCTACTATCAACTATAAACAAGAGCCAGAAATATCTGTACTTTAAAAAGCTTCTGGGCTTCCTGTGAGAGGAAAAGCTTCACATGCGTATTTGCTAGATAAAAAGGACACCAAGACTGAAGTGAGGACAGAGGCTAGCAGAGGACTGAGAAATCTCTTAGCTTGGGCTGCTACAACAACATACCATAGACTGCATGGATTAAACAACAGACGCAGGTTTCTCCCAATCTGAAGGCCTGGAATGCCAAGATCAAAGTGCCAGTCAATTGAGTTCCTGGTGAGGACTTTTTTCCTGGACGTAGATGACCGACGCCTTCCTTCTGTGTCTTCACATGTTGGAAAGGGGCAGAGAGCTGCTGGCGCCTATTCTTCTAAGGGAACTAAACCCTCATGGGAATTCCACCCTCATGACTGCATCTAAACCGAATTACTTCCCAAAGAAGCCATCCCCCCTCCAAATACTACCACACTGGGCTCAGTGCTTCAAAATGTGAATTTTGAGGGGACACAAATATTTAGTCCATCACAGAAATGGAGATATGCTGGACCAAGAGCCACTAGAGTGAGGAAGTTTCACAGAAGCTGGGTCAGCATGAGTCCTCTCTCGCATTAGCTTGTGGTCAGACTGCCTGGTTGCCATGGATTAGCATGTTGTTTGTGCCACTTGAAATACTCTTATCTGCACTGCATGATTCTGCCTTACCCTGGTGCAATGCGTGTGCTGTGAACACTGAACACCTCCCATTCTTTAGTATGGGCATTTTTAAGACCCAGCCCCTCCCCACAAAAGAGAATAGAGGTCTTCATCCTTTGAGGGGTATTCAGACATTAAGGTAAAACCTTAGCCCTGACCAAATTGTGCCACCAAAACTAATTTGTAGAAATTTGTAGTGGTAGCAGCCAAACATACAACTGCCATTTCATACGTATAAAATGCATACTTGAATATTTAGATATACATATTCACATATTCATAATTCATGGTTTTTGCCCTTGTAGAATTTATCGTACAGCTAAGGAGGGTATTTTCTCTTTCTCTCTCTCTCTCTCTCTCTCTCACACACACACACACACCCACACACTGGCAGAAAAAAGTCATTGGGTAAACTGTCCATCAACAGCACAGAAGTTCAAAGCAGACAGGAGTGGGCTGGAGTTTTAAAGAATTGTTTTTGCAAGACATGATATTCTCTAAGTCTTGGAGTATGTGTAGGTTACAGACAGAGGATAGATTAATAGCTCAAAATAAGAATGGCATCCTGACACATACCACATAAACGATGACCTTTTTTTAGAAATAGCTTATGTCTTTTGGTGTAGTATAGATAGGATTTTGGCTGCTTCACTCTCAGAAATAGAGTGAACTTGTGCATCTTAGTTTGGATCTTTCTTTACCAGCAAGATACATTTTATCAACAAATGCTCCCTAACATTTAATGAAAGAAAAATGCCAATTATATATAAAATTTTCAAGAGAACAGAAGAAGAAGTTTTCCAATCATTTAAGAAAGTCAGCATAACCTCCACAGGAAATTTTGATAAGTAAATCAAGAATACCAGCCAATCTCATACAGTAATATAAATGCAAAACTCCTAAACTAAATATTAGCAAAATGAATTCTGCAATATAATAATAACCAAAACAAACAAGGTGGGTTTATTCCAGGAATGTGAGGTTAGTTAAGCATTTAAAAATTAATCAGTCTAAGTCACCACATTAACAAAATAAATGAGAAAAATCATACCATCATCTCATTAGATGCAGAAAAATGTTTGATATAATTAAACACCCATTTTTTATTTTAAAAACAAATTAATGAATAGAATTTTCTCAATTTGATAAAGGGTTTTTATAATAACTCTATAGCAAACATCCTAGTGAATGATAAAACAGTGAAAGCCTTCTCTTTGAGATCAAGAACCATGCAAGGACCACTATCACTTCTTTTTAATATGGCTAGAACTTAGCAAACTAAGGCAGGAGAATGAAAAAAATTCTACAAAGATCAGAAAATGTAGTCAGTACTACTGACGCTTCGTTGAGACCACTTCACTTTTACCACTTTGATACACACTAGCCAACTATGAGGCACCTTCATTCCTTTGCTGAGGACTTTCTTACACTGTTGGAATCACTTCACCTGCCCTCATGGCAGGGTAGAAGTGATCTGCCCCGGGAATTAACTCATTCTTTGGAGGATCCCTCAACCAGAGATGCACAAGACTTAAAAAAGTACTTTACTTTGCTTACCCCTTGGATGTGATAACTCTTAGGCAAGTTTTCTAAATGATTCATGCATTCCCCAGTGTAATTAAGCCTTCAAGGTGACTTGCTTGATACGGAATTCTTTATCAAATGTCTTCTTTCACTTTTTTACTCCCATAACCACTGCTTCCTGGGATCAACTCTCAAAACACTTAAAATGAATCCTTATCTCAGTGTCTGCTTATAGGGAGATCTAAACTTTGATATGTAAGGTAAATAAATCTGTCATTACTTTAGTTGATGACTGTGGATATAAAAATCCAAAAGATATACAGATAAATTATTGTTAATAATGGAGTTTAACAAGGTTATGGATACAAGATCAATACAAAAATGTTGTTTGTGTTTCTAAGAGAAATTTTAGAACAGACAGAACAGCAAACACATACAGGAATAAATATATTAATGTGTGCAAGTACATGTAAGTACAAAATAATTAAGTAAAACTAATGAAAACCTGAATAAATGGAGATATATTCTAGGACTTAATTCTGAAAAGGTTTTTACATAAAATTTGTCAAGCTAATTCTGAAATTTACATAGCAACATAAAGGGTTAAGAATAGCCAAGACACTACCAAAGAACAAGAGAAGAAGGACTCTGCCAGTTAGCAAGAGTTACCGTAAAACTACCGCAGTTGAGACAGTGTGATATGGGCACAAAGGTAGAAAATTAATGGGTATAATAGAAAGCCCAGAAAGAGACCCACACTTAAACAATTGATTTATGACAAAGATGCTACTCTAGGCCAATGGTAAAGAATGTCTTTCAGTAAATGGTTCTGGGTCAATTAAACATCCAAATGAAAAAATAAATAAAACTTGACCCGAACCCTCACATCATACAACATATCTGTATGTGAAATGTAAAACAATGTGGCTTCTATAAGATTATAAAGAGAATACCTTCATGATGTCAGGGTGGCAAACGATGTCTTGAATAGGGAAAACCATCTATTAACTATAAAAGGAATTACCGACACAATGTACTACATTAAGAAAAGTTCAGCATAAGAAATACTGTCAATAATATTGTAATACACCTACTGTGGTGAGCATTTCATAATACATATAATTGTATTATGAAAATACACCTAAAACTAACTTACTATTGTGTGTCAACTATACTTCAATTAGAATTTTTAATTAAGAATTTATCTTCACCAAAAAGTACCTTTAAATGAGTGAAAAAGTATCCACACAATGGGAGAATATATTTGCAACACATATATCTGAAGAGTTATATCCAAAATATAAAAATAACTGCCATAAATCAGTAAGAAAAAAATAAAAATCAACAAAAACAGACAGTAAACTTGAATAGATGAAGCTTCTACCTCAATGGTCAATAAATAAAAGACGTTCAACTTCCTCCATAATAGAGAAATACCACCCATTGGAGATGGTCACGTACATACATATGAATGTGCCTATAAGACTAGCAGGTTTAAGAGGCTGCCTGATCCAAAATATTCCATCCACACATTGATGGTCCAAAAGAGAAAGTAGGTTCAGCAAGGCCCTGTGTACTATAAGACAATTGCAGCCTCCACCTAACCTCTTTGGACACCTTGCTGGGAGCTAGCCTTTGGCGGTGATCCAGAGCCTTACTTTGATACTGTATCCTTTCTCTGTGTATTTCCAAGCATTGCCATTTAGGGTTCCAGATGGTTTCTTTCTTTCTTTTTTTTTTTTTTTTTAAGTAATTGATCTCTAACTGCCACCGTTAATACATGAGTCCACATGAGTTAAGTAGAGAAATAGAGTAAATGTTCAGAAACTTTATCTGACCAAGCAATTTTAGATCTTTTGAAGAGGGTCAAAATGTACAAACTTCCAGTTTATTGAGTCATGGGATGTAGTATACAGCATGGTGACCATAACTGATACTCTATTATCTATCTGAAAGTTGCTAAAAGTAGATCTTAAAAGTTCTCATTACATGCACACACAAAATTTTGGAACTATGCATGGTGACAACTGTTAACCAGACTTACTGTGGTAATCATTTCACAATATACACACATTTTGAATCTGTATGTTTCATGCCCAAAATTAATGTCATAAGTCAATTATACCTCAAAAAAACAAAAACAAGAAACAAAAGGAAAATGCTCAGTTCCTTGCTATCAATCAATGCAACTTAAAAATTGGCATAGCAATATAAAGGCTTTTATCTGTTTTGTTTTTCTTTCATTTTTCTGGTAATTCATTTTTACTGGTTTTCCAAAAGTATCCATTTTTATCTTTTTCTTTTTTAGTATTTCAATTGCTTTCTTAAATGGGTGGGTTAGAAAAAAACTGGTCTTTCAGCACATATAGTTCACTGCTTTATGTGAACGTTCAAATTGTAATAAACCATTATACAGTATATCTTTATTTTACACAACTTTATGTTGTATTCCACAATAAAGTTTTATAATAAAAAGTAAACAATTCCTTGAGTCTTGTTTTGTTTTCTTTTGTGAATCTCTTCCCAAATCCCCACCCCATTTGCTTGCTGTGTATTCTCTAACATTTTAGCTTCCACTAATCTGGGCTGTGATGACTTCTTAATGTAGGTGTTACTAAAATGGACCCTGAGCTCCCAGCACCAAGAGTGGATTTCAGCATATAGCTCAGTGTCTGACATGTAATGTGCGCTCAGTAAATATTTGCTGAATCAACAAATGTTTTTTTGCTAGTGTATGTCACCAACTCTCTATCATCTACATGACAGTCCTGCTTTTTCATTACATCTGTCTAAACCAGTCAGCAAACGCACTGAATCACTAGTATCTAGCATGTGCAGAGAGACAATGCAATATCACGACAAGCATTTGGCTAGGCTTCAGAAAGTAGATTTATATCCAGTTACAAACATGGAACTTGCTTCATGTCTCTCGTCAGCCAGGATGATTTCAACGAGAATTTGGACATAAAATGGCTCCTCTACCAAAACGAGAAACTAGGAAGGTAGTCTGACAAATTTGAGGTATCATCCAAGTCAAGCACAGGTGTGAAATGATGTTGTGGTGCAAGTTAGGAATCTAGGAGTCTAAGCAACTTAACATGACTTGATTTGGAGTTATATCCAACCTATAATTATTAGCACCTTTAATGTGCAGGCTCTGTGCCAGATAATAGGAATCTGATAACACTGAGGCCAATGGTCTGGTTGACCAGACCTCTGAGAAACCTCTCTCACCAAAACCTACCAAAACCCTTCTGCTCAAGTACCAAATCCATGGAGTTTTGCTATAATTCTCCATTTATACATATCTTCTCTAATTCAGTAGCATGCATTATCTACCCCCCCCCCAACACACAAACTCCTATGTATTTGAACAATCATTCAGTTTAGACTGCTTAGACTTCCAGCTCACATTCTGGGCCCTCCATCTCTGCCAGGACCCTCCTTGTTATGCACGCTGGGTACTGGGACATTATCGACAGCACTATATTGGTGTTAAATGTGATGCAGACTTGCTTCCTGATGGATTGAGACCAAGAGAGAAAATACCAAAAGTCTGAAGCTCACCCCATAAATCAGAAACTACTTCATGTTGTGACCATGATAAATAGATCTGAAAATATCTACCAGGAAAAGTTTACAAGAGTCTTGGGGCACTATGTTATACCTGAATTAAAAGGCAGCTTTGCTAAAAATGAATTTTCTCCAGGCCAGTATGCTTGCTGTTTTAGGTTTATAAATGAAATGCAGCAAAAGCCCTATAAGGCATTAAAAAGATTTTGTACTTCAAATCCAGCATGCATTTTGCTAAGGGGTGGTCATCATATCAGGCCGGCAAGACAGAGGGGTTATTTTTCATAGAGCTAATAGATGGTTTAAAAGCCCCGAGTGTTAGTCAATTTCTTGCTTTCATGGACTGTACAAATTGTCTTTCATCTTCTCATTTTGACTGATATCCCTCCGGTCAGATTCTGATAATAACCCATTAAAGGTTATTACTCAATATTATTTGAATCTGAGAATTTAAATATTATTTGAAGTTATTATTTGAAAGGGCCACACACTACCTCTGGAATGTGTTCTGAAGACCTAAACTTATAGTAGGCAAATGAGTTAACTGAAATGACAGAATGTCTGGATTTCACTTATTTTTAACATACTTCATTATTTTGGTCATTTTTTAAGATAAGCTGAATTCATTTTGTTACCCCGATTACTGATTTTTGAGTTCATGGATGAACCCGGTGAGTTGGGATGGTTCTGTGGATAACAGCCTCCAAAGAACAAAACGGCCCCTTCCAGTACAATAATCTAGACCAAGAGTGCTGTGTGAGAAAACCCAGCCTGGGCTGGAAATGTTCCCTTACCAAACTTAAGGAGTATCTTTAGCTTCCTTATTTGTTAATAACAGCACGATGTTATCCATCGTAATAACCAACAGAAGACATTCAAACAATGGAGCTATAGCCTTAATTACCATGCAATACCGACCCAGCTTTCTGTGTCCTAACTGCTATCTTGAACCAATTTACTATTAGTAACCAAATACAAACTCTACCTGCTTCACAGCTGTACAGCAATATAGTTAAAGGCCCAGCTCTGGAGTCAAGACAGGGTGCTTTACCATGTGACCATGGGCGACTTACCTTAACTTACTAATCCTCAGTTTTCTTTTCTGGATAATAGAGATATACACAGTACCTATCGCATGTGGTTTCAGAAATTTAAAAATGTATATAAAAGACCCATGAAATATTCTATACATAGTAAGGGCTCAGAAAACGGTCAATTATAGTAACTGTTAATGCAAACTGGTGGATGTTACAGCACATGGAGAAACAGAAGCCCTACAAGCGGATAGTCAAGGTGAATATTCTACAGAGTATGACTGAAGGCCATCACCCATCCCCTCCAGTGCTATATGCTGATACGGAAAGATCTTAAGAAGGTGTCATTCTATGGTTGAGAAAACACCAAAGCAAAATCCAGAAGAGGCCAGCCTAGAGGTGGACACCAACGGGGGAAAGCCTCCTGCCCTTTAGGCATTATCAGCACTGGAGCCAAAGAAAGAAATAAAAAGTTGCACTGAGAAACTTTTAATAAAATGAAACTTTACCCAAGTGACATAAATATTGCTTAAATAATTTATAGCCTTTTAGTGCTTAGCTATAATTTTAAAGAGGAGTAATAGGGAATCAAGGCAAGGAGATGCCCAAATTTCTGAGGATCACTTTGAATTCAAGACGTACTATTCCAGAGGGAAAACTGTTTCTTGACTGTGGATTACAAAGCAAACAAATCCCGCTCCAAAGGAGGCCCACGCAGATTCGGGTAACATGAAGCAATTATCTAAAGGCACGGGAAAAGCATTAGAAAACTCACTTTTTTGGAAACATGAACACTTCAATGTTGTTTAATTTTGTTAATTATTTAATCTGTACTTGTAGAAACCACCCTATCTGTTCCCAGTACCATCACTGCCACCACCTCACCACCTTCACGGTCCTACTGGATTTTCCAAGGCAAAGCCTCAAAAAGTCCTGTGCTGCTAATAGTCTGACCGGGTTTTAACTGGCTATTCATCTTCTATGAAAAGCCACGTGAAAACAACTGTGAAGAAAAGGCAATGTTTTGGGGACTGAAAGCAGAATGCTAATTTGGCCACGGGGTGGAGTAGGTGCTTGTCTTAGATGCAAAAGCCCAGAAGTCTGGAAAACAATCCAAGGAAGTTTTCCTGGAACAGAGTCTGGGAAATGCCTGGACAAGCAGTTGGAGTAGAGCAAATATGAAGGACATTTTTTAAACGTCCAGGGAAGTGACTGAGCTGCAGAGAACTTCTTACCCTGTACTGCCATTTTCACTCACCTCCTACTCAGCCACAAGAGTCATTTTGATCAGAATAGGAGTGCTGGCTCTGACCTGAATGATCTCTTGCCACCACATTTGATCATCTGCTGAGGATGTCGCCCCACAGAGTCCCAAGTTACATGTTAAGTTGTTGCATATATACCATTAAAAACAAAATCTGGGCACCTGGGTGGCTCAGTCAAGCATCGGACTCTTGATCTCAGCTTAGGTCTTGATCTCAGGGTCGTGAGTTCAAGCCCTGCACTGGACTCCACGCTGGGCATGGAGACTACTGAAGACAAAAATAATTCTCCCAACTCCAAAAGCCTCTCCAGAATGGTGGTAGAAAAATATTTGATTATTGAATAAACATTAAAGCAGAATGTGATGCACATCACGGACAATCCACTAAGAAATTACAAAGATAGGAAAGAATCTTACCCTTTTCTATAGGCAGGCAGATACAACCCACCACCTATGTGTTCTCTAGATAAACAATGACTAGTACTCAAGTAAGAAGAGCCAGCAGCACCATTTACTACATATAGCTCATCATAAATTTACCTGGTAACTAGGGTGACCCATCCATGTTAGTTAACAGGTTTTATGCAAAGGAAAAATAAATTTTCCACATCTTTTCGATAGAAGGTAGTTTTATAACCTGGAGACCAGACACTCCCTGAATTCAGGCTTCCACCTGCCACATCAACTAGGAAGTAGGAGTACTGTCTTTTTTGATTTTTACATTTCAAAGAGATGGCTCCCAGGTCCTTAAGACAGACATTCCTGGGTCATAAAGCTGACATTCTTAGTTTCTAAAAAGTTTTAGATACATTTCAAGGAGCCAAAGAAAGAACTTACAAGTTTCTTAAAGTAAATAAGAAAAAGGATGGGGAGAAGTCTCTTTTATTCAAAAGGGAGAATTAAGCCTCTTTAAAAAAAAAAGGTATTTGTAAGGGGACCCCTGCACCTCAACACAATGGAGGAGAGAAGTTCCCATGTTGGCATTCACAGGTGGAATGAGCGTGAGTAGAGCTCTCCTACTAACAGAGCAGCACAGGTGACCACTCCAGTGAAGAAAATAGTGCCCATAATAGCTGTTCATTAAAATGTTGAAAAAAGTAAAGAAAAACAAAAAATGCAGTTTAACTAAAAATGCACACAGATGATGTATTTTAATGACCAAATGGGTCATTAAGAAAATGAGAATGATGCATTATTTACCTCTTGCTGGACAATATCCTTTTTATCACCTAGTGAATCCTGCAACACTTCTTTCCTGCCTGCCTTGAACTTAGATGTTTTTCTCTTTCTTCCATCATTGCATAGGAATGCTAACTATCTCACAGCACTGCACATTGGTTATGAAAACCAAATGAGAGCAAAGATGGGAAAAGGATTCTAAAGTATTACCATTCCAAGAAACAAAAAGGCTTATGATAATTCAAAGAATGGACACTCCAAAAGACGTATTAGTCTTTCAAATACATTATAAGGCATGTATTTGAGCAGATCATCAGACTGGGTGCTGTTCCCTGAGAATGTTGATTAAAAGGGCTTGTATGATGTCGACTGGGAGAAAGCTGGAGAAGCATCTCCTATTATAATGTTTCTCTTCCTCATGCATAAATGCATCAAACAGCAACAATTGTTTACATATTGGTGTCTGCCCTCGGAAAACTTTGTGCTCATTATCCTTCATAAGCACTTGCGACCATCAAAGAATACAGCCCCTCACATTTTGTTGTGGGGGCTCTGGTCATAGACCAAATGACCTGTATCATAAAATGAAGCTTAATTTTTCTCATGCTATTTTCAATTCAAATAACCGATTTTGTTCTTGCCAAATTTAGCTTCTACAGTCAAGTCCCAAGCCTGATTTGAGGAATTCACCAAAGGGAAAAAACTTCCAGCCTGTATCCTAAAATAAGGAAATACAACCAAATATCCACATCTCCCCTGTTTCTAATATTATGGGTTATTAAATTTATGTTCAGAATGGTGATCCTAAAGCTTGGGGAGGTCCTCAGATTGTTCAACATGTTGTCAGTGATATTCAAGAGAATTTTAGGGGACACTGATTTCACCATACCCCATTTCTTTGGCAATTGGTAATCTAAACATAAAATAGAAATTTCTGGTTAAGCAGAAGATTCACTTGATTGGAATACTGTTTTTCCTAAACATATTTCTGGAAAAATGGAAGTTTTTACTATTCATAATATTTTTATTTTATTTACAAAATCTATAGTGTTGTTGGGTAGGCTTTTCATCAAGCTCAATGCCTACACATCATATGGATGGATCCAAACGGTCCTAGAACCTACACGCCAGACACAACTGCTGAAATGCTGTGACATGTACAAGAAGAGTAAATCAGTTTGGCTGTTGTTTACAAATTGTAAAGATACCTACACATCAGCCACGCAGCACAACTTAAATATTTTTCCTATTGATTCATCTATGCCAAATGTTGACCAAGGAGAATGCCATATTGTCACCCAATATGTTCTAATGAAAATAACCAGGAAAAGATGTATCTACATTACTCCTAAAATGTGTGCCGGTGATAAAGAGTGTGTAAGGTAGTTTGTAAACACACCAGCAGTGATCCAGCTCCTAACAGATGGTGAATACCGGGCTGTGCTTAGCTCAATTTTAATAATAAGCTCTTTGAGAACAGCAAGGCTGGGCTTCATAAAAGAGCAGTTGGCAAGGATGAAAGGGCTAAGTATGTATTCAAGGTTGGTCTAAATGGGTCTTCCAGAGCATTTCTGCATGCATGGCTCTGTGGATTTCCACTGGACCTTATCCCCCAAACTGTAAGGTTTCACACAGTCCATCACGTTCCTAAGATGAATACATACACAAGGACCTGGGAATGAAAGTCCTCTTGTGACAAATGCCTTTTTCAACTTGTGTTTCAAACAGGAAGGGGAAAAAAAATGCATTCCACCGAATATTGCATTCATTCCTATGTTACTGCATATATGTTCAGAAAATAAAGGCATCAGTCTTTGTCAGGAAGGGTTCCTTCAAAGAGGAAATGGAACTCACGCTTTTGGTGTCTGTTTTTAAATACATTAGTCAGATACAGGTTATTGTGTTAAATCCATGTTTACTCTTGATGCTCATTCTCATCAGGAACTGGAGCAGATTCACTGGCCACGTCACATGTTAGTGGAATGACTGGAGAATCCCTGTAATGTTCTGGGTGGAACCTGGGAATGCAAGGGTCCTAGATGTCAGCAGCCAACTCAGGAACAGGGGTAGGAGACAGAACGGCAGCACTCAACACCTATTCTTCAGCATGCTTTTTCCTTTAGAAAAAACAACATCCTAACAAGAACGTGCAGGACCCTCATTAAAGAATGAATGAATCCCAGGATTGAAGACATGGAAAGAATATTCAGTTACTTTCAAGGAGCTTAAGGTCAATGCTGGCAAAATTCTAGAGCTGGTTATTAAACATGCAGGTTTTAAAGGTAATTACTGGAAGAAATAAATTAAGAAAAATAAGGCAAAACTCATCACAGCAGAGACTAACACACTGGTAGAGAGCAGCAGTGTTCTCTGTACAGTCAGAGACTTTTGTGTCCGAGAGCTGTGTGTGAACCTTAGCTCAGTCACATACTGGATGGCTGACCTGGCACAAGTTATCAGCACCCCTGAGCCTCCATTTTTTCATATGTGAGATTGCTCTAGTAAAGGTAATTGTGTTTGGGATTAGTATTTATCTCATTGAGTTCATGATTGTAAAATGTTCACTATGTATATCCTTTCACTATGTGAGAATAATTACTGGTAATATGCAAAAATGGTTTTAAAAAGGGGAGTCTAGATTTATGAATAATTGTAAAGGAACCTAAGGGAACCTTGAACTACTGGGTGCCTTATTAACATTTGTACAAAGTCATTTATAGTCGCTGAAAGAAAGGGGTGGGGACTATGCCATTCATCCTCCTTCACAGAAGGGCTATTTAGACACAAGCATTCTCTTGGTCCAGCTATTGTGTAAGTTAGGGCTAATATTTGCTGTGCCTGCTTCCAAATTACAACCATTATATAATATCTTGACCTATACTATGAACCCATTATTTTAAATGCCGCTTAAATGTCATTACTGAATAATCTTTCTAGCTCTCAAACCTGAGGAATCTGGAACAAATAAGAAAAACAATCAGAAAAGATTGACAAATTTTAAACCAAGGATGGAGAGTTGAAATTTTTTAGTGGTATATTCCCCTGTAACAATAGCCATTTTATTGGGATTATTCTTTAAGGTCTGCTTTTCAAAAAAAATATCAGAGTAAAAAACAAAAAAAAATCTATAGAAGTAACATGGCTGTATTTATTCCTCTTGTTATCTGTAGAAAAATGCTCCATTCAGAAAACCGTGAGCTTGTAGTGGCTTGCTATTAAATCTAGTTTTATCCACTGATGATAGTTTCTTCTGCTTTAAAATAAAATAGAGAACTTTGGTGATCATGGTTCCTCAGTATAAATATTGAGGTCACATGCTGTCCCCTGCTGTCATTCACAAGTTCATCTGGTCACAGCTCACCTATTTGCAATACCTGATTGCCTCAATGATCAGCAAACAGTGATTCCCAGAACACAGATGTTCTTCCATTAACTTCTGAAGGAAGCAGCTTGCTAAGAAGCCCCACCCAGTCTATTAATCACAGTGAGCCAGATCTCTTTTCAAAGGTATT
>NW_024424230.1:30064445-30097675 GCF_017311325.1 Ursus maritimus
TGTGAGAACACATTCCAGTGTCAAAGCACACTTCTAATTGCTAAGTTAATTTTTAGCCTAGTAGACTTGAAAGTCCAAGGATTAAAATTGGTTCCCTAGATCATAATGTTCGAGTCAGGAATGTGTCATAAATTGTATAGAAATCCCTTGATAACCTATTAGGAGACCCTCAAGTCAGAAGAGAATATGAAAAAATCATTGAGATGCTCTCAAGGATGGGGATTCACAGCACTGATTACAGGGAAAGTGGCTGATGCTAGCAGAACTGCCCCTGCCCCCCAAAAGTGGTGAGGAATATTTGTATCCTCTGAGTAAAAGAATACAGGAGGTAAATATCCAAGCATAGAAAAGGTCAAGTCCCACAAAGGCTGCAGATTTAGGTATAGCTTATTCCTAAGGGTTTCTCATCTCAATGAGGAGAAAACGCACAGTACAGACCACCAAAGTCACACCTGCTGGGGAAAGAGAAGAATATTGAGTCAGCAGGTCTAGAGAGGCACCAGAGGACCAGAAAAGTGACTCCAATCAAAGCCAACCCCCCAGTTCAGGGGAAAAAAGTAAACTACGTCTGCCCCTCTTTAACTCTGCCTCTCCCGTAGGCCTGTCCACCCTGACCTGGCCTGTTACTCAGGGCTGCAGTCATAGCAAAGCATCAGCATCCACCATCAAGAGCAGGACCCTCTGTATTGAGGGGAGGGGATTCAGGACATGCTACCCCAAAACAGGACACCTGGACAGACTGAGTATTTCAAGCTTAAGGAATATGAGAAACAGGCATGTGCAGGAAGAACTATCTGACCTTTGGCTGAAGCAGTTTCTAAAACCCTCACGTGAAAGGTATTCTTGTTCCCTATACCCAGAGGGAAGGAACATGCTTATTTCCCTGAAGAGACAGAGAGAGCAATCTGAATGAATGGGCCTTGCTAAGGCCCCCCCCCCCCAAAACCTGTTTATTACACTTAGCTCATACTCTTTGTGCTAGCTTCTCTTTCCACAAGTTTCTACTCTTCATCGAACCTAACGGAAACACACTCAGGTTTAATCATCTTTTTGGTCTTCATTTCCTCAAGAAGACTATCAGCTCACATACAGCTTATAGCAAATCAACTTGTATGCTTTTCTCCTGTTAAGCTGTCTTTGTCAGCTTAATTTTCAGACCCAGTCAGAAGCCCTGAGAGGGTCAGGGAAAACCGTTCCCTCCTCTACCCTCTCATCTTCCCTGTCAACTCACGTGACCACTCCCTGCCTTCTGCATGAACCCTGAGCACTGCTTGCAGCTGCCTAGCTCACCATGTCACATCAAACCTGCTTGCTGAGTCACCTGGGTCTCCCCAACTGTACCACCCTGGCCTACCTTTGCCATGCCATCCTTCTTCCCTTGGCAAATATCTATTTTTTACACCTCCGTTTAGACTTTACTGACATCTTACCACTCTTGCAGAGTGGGAGGAGCTGGACTTCTGTGCCTACTTACCACTGCCACATTTGTTGTGTGTGTCTCTTTGAGGGAAGAAACTGTGCATCATAGTTTTGTAATTCCAGCAACTAGCCTGTGAAAAGGTGCTAAAATTAGATGCTCTGTTACCTGCACCACCTTTAGCAGCACCAGGCTGGTGGCCGGGGAAGAACTCCTCTCACACGCAAATGGGATCTGAACTGTTTTGACTATCACAGTAGTCTCCAAAGGCGCATTTCCTCTGAAGTCTACTGTTGTAGGCCTCAATCAAGGGGCTTCCAAGAAAAACAGATGACTTTCCCCAATAAGAATGAAGTCTGTGCAGATGGAACCAGAGAAATCAAACTGTCTTGGCACCAGAGCTATAAAATATGTAAAGAAATTTTAGTGAAATGGATCCAAATTAGAATATAAGCACTAATCATCCTAGAAGGAAAGACTTAACACCTGGAGAGCCAGAATGGAAAAGACCACCAAAATCTAATTTGCCGTGATTGGGGAAATGAAGGCACAAATAGACTAGTCCACAGATACGTTAGGTTTAAGTCAAGGTCGCTCAAGGATCCTTTCGGGTAGAATCAAACAAAGTAATCAGCCAACATCATACTCTTTTTGATATAAACCCAAATGGACTGGACCCTGGTCTCAAGAAGGAAACACATACATGCACTCACACATACTTACATACACTTCAGGGACCAAGGGAACTGAAAAATATAACCCCACCCAGGCTTAAAAAGAGAATAGATTGGGTTACCAGTATATACGCTAATACAAACCACCAACAGGAACCATGAATGTTACCAACACCAGTATCATTTTTGAACCAGAAACTTGATTTTACAATCACTAAAGACATGCAAAGCTGGGCTCGGTAATTAACTTTGCCAAAAATAGTATAATCTATCTGTAACCTCCTTCTTCCGGTTGCTCCTTGCTAAATCAGTCCCGCAAATGCACACAATTGATAGAGCTTGTGCTTTTGCTGCCGTGAGGACTGGCGTAGGAGTTCTTAGCTTCCTCTGTGGGAAGAAGGACCAGTAAGACCACACGTTCATAGTGAAGGTGTTAAAAAGTTCCAGGAAGCAGGAACATGCCAAGTATCACAGGCACCTGCTACACATACAAACATAGGTACTCTTCAAAGCCAGCCAGTGAAGAAGGTATTACCCTCCAAAATTTCCAGATGAAAAAAGTAAGGCTCCATGGGACAGTGACTGGCCCAGGGTTATAGTGCTAGTAAGTGGACAGTAAAAGAACCCAATTCTTGTTACTGCAGACCTCACAGTTCTCTATGTGGTGTGTGCTGTCTCCCAGGGGGGAAAGCCCAGAAGCAGCACTGTAAAGTGATCAGAAAGGGGAAATCAAAGAGAATGCCAGAAAGACTGTGCCTTATCTCACCTAAACCATAAACTCATAGGACAGCCAAAAAGCCAAGCCTCCACGTACCTGAAATAGAGTCATTATAGCATCACATAACGCCTCCGTTACCCAGCAACCGTGTGGACGCCTGGCCAGTGGGCATTGACGTGAGCCCTCCTCCCACACCACACACATCTCTTCATTTTTCCTTACACATTTTGGGATAGACATTTTAAAATACAGATGGAAGAAATGGTACCTTCTCTACAATGGTAGAGGGGTATGTGGATTAAAATCACTCAGCAATTTTTTTTTTTTTTTCAAAAGCTTTCCTCACCTTTCTTGAGATTCCAAAATCACCTGTGATGGGCTGAATGTTTGTGCCCTCCACCTCGATTCAGTGTTGACACGCTACCCCCTGAATGTGACGGTATTAAGAGATTAGGTCCATGGAAGGTAATTCGAATTAGATGAGGTCATGATGGGAGTATTCCCCTGAATGGGATTAATGCCCTTGTAAGAGTCACAGGAGCATTTGCTTCCTCTCTGCTTTCCATCACGTGAGGACACAATGAGAACACAGCCCTCCACAAGGCAGGAAGTAGGTCCTCACCACTGCCAGGACAAGATCTGCCAGTGCCTTGATCCTGGACTTCCCAGCCTCCAGAACTGAGAAATAAACATTTCTTATTTAAGCTCCTCAGTCTGTAGTATGTTTTTAAGAGATTTATTTTAGAGAGAGTGAGCTCAGGCATGTGAGCAGGGGGAGGGGCAGAAGGAGAGGGAGAGAATCTCAAACAGACTCCCCGCTGAGCATGGAGCCCAATGCAGGGCTGAGACCATGACCTGAACCAAGGTCAAGAGTCAGACACTTAAGCGACTGAGCCACTCAGGCACCCCATATAGTATTTCTGAACTAAGCTCCTTTCTCCCTGCCCAATTAACCACTAATAAACATATTTACATACATATGTTACCTGTTTTTCTGCTTGCCTACTATTGTTTTCCAGTGGTAACAGCCTAGTCAGAGTAGGGAGATCTGATGTCAGTCTGTGTGACTCTGGGCAGGCTGCTTCCCTTTCTCTGTGTCAATAAGAGGAAAGGGGGGTGGGGGGGAGTGGAAAGAAAGATGATCTCTATTCACCTCTTTATCTTCCACATTCTATCAATTCCTTCCGGCCTGGCTAATTCACAGAGCCACTGCCAGAAACACATTTGAGAGTACAGCGAAGAATATTCAGCATTTAAGTCATATAGCATTATTTCAGCATGAAACTAATTTTTTTTTTTTTTAATTTCCAGGTCATTGTGGGCCCAGCCAAGCACTCTCCTGCCCCAGTAACCATGTTAGATGTTGATGGGAAAACACAAGGTGACGTAGAGAGGGCGTGTTTGGAAAAGCCCTGTGACACAAATGCTTCTCTTCCAGTTCTCTAGAAATGATAACTAGGCTTCTGGCTCCAGTGGGGGCAATCCCTGTCCTTGTGAGATGCACAACATTTTGTCCATGCGATGAGAAAATCGCATTTGTGTCTGTTTTCCCAAACACCTGGTTCCGAGTCCATCCCACATTCTAGCACATTTGGAGGAGGACAGGAGAAGGCAGGTAGGTCACTTCACCCACAGTGGCAACTCGGGCCCTCATTTTAATGTAATCATCCGGAGTGACGGGATTTCTCCTGGTAACCAATTCTCAGGCCCTTCTGCCTGTGCTGGTTTTACACTAGGTTGAGCCCCATCATCCTTCATGCTGCATTACACCCGCACCTTCACAGAGAGGAAACCCAATTTGTTTTGGATCATTTGCACACCTTGCATTGAGAGTAGCCAGTTATTTTTCTGAGACGAACTCTCAGTAAATATTCGGGGAGTGATTCTGTCATGTGCTGATTATGAATTCTATTTGAGCAAGGCTGACATTTCTGTAACGGAAAAAACTACTAAACCTTTTCTAAGAAAAATTTTAAATAAATATTCCTGTAATAAAGAGTTCACAACCCCAAATACACATAACCATTTTTTTTTCTTGTTCATTCCAATATAAGGGCAAAGAAGAGCATGTGGCTCTTTAAGCAAGTTTTATATGTAGGAACAGTTTTGAACAAAATTGTGAATTAAGAGAAACTGTTTTAACCAGGAGGGTTTTTTTCCTTTGCTTTTCTGGATCCCCCTAATCTCATCCCTCCCTTCCAGTGCTCTGTAGGAAACAGTCCTCAAGCCAGGACAGAGCCATCTGTATCATGGATAGAAGAGTCTCAAACTCATGCACATACTTTTAAAAAGATCCTCAAAAAGATACAAGTGCTTAGGTCAAAGGAATCAGTGACACGGTGTGTTTCCAGGAGTCACCTGGAAAACACTTTTCTAAGTAGGGGGCATCATTTTCTGGTGCCTTCAACTGATCAGCAATTATTGCCTCATCATCACCCCTTGTCATCTCCAATGCTAACAAGAATTGGGCAGACTTCCTGGGGCTCCTGCCCTTGGGGAACCTGGATCTAACTAGAGGTGCAATACAGTGAAGGTCTTTGGGATGAAGCCAAGATGAATCTCTTAGAATAAGTCACCTGTCCAAGGTAGTACAGCTAATAGTGGAAAAAAAAGGTTTAAGTCCAGATTTTGACACCAAATTCCATGTAACCTTCACATGCATACTAGGGAAACATTTTGTCATTGCTCCATGATTTACAATTAATTGTCCATTTTTAATGGTTTCACGAATGACAGACTTTGCTCACACGAAGCTTGGCAACTCCTGGAGAGAAGGACATTGTCTCATCCCTTCCTTCTACCCTACCCCACCGTGCATGCTAGATTTTGACATGAAGGCAAAAGAACATTCACAAACAAGCATGGAGAGGGAATGTAAGAGGATCACAACAGCTGTGGAATGTGTGATAGGGGATGCAGAAGCAGAGTGAAGGAATGATGAGTCAGTTTGAGGAAAATGGTCCAGTGTCAGTTTGAATAGGGCTGTGAAAGACAGAGAAGACAGGAACTGGCAAGAAGAGGGAAGGCGAGGACTGCAGGCACAGAAAGGGCCCCAGAACCACACAGAGGAAAGAATGCAGATGCAGGGAGTGCCCTGGTCACCCCGCTGCACAGAGGCGTCGTCAGGACTGCAGGGGCTGGGTTTAGCCTGAGATCCATTAGAGCAAAGAAAATGAGATCCGTTAGAACACCATGGTGTGAAACAGTCACAACTTCTTGTATTCGAGTGGATCCCACTCAGCCATTCAAAATGGTATGTTTCTTGGTAAACTTTTCGACCAACCTGTTAGAAGGAACTCAGAAACGTCTGCTAACTATGCATGATGCGTTGTTACACCACACAGAATGTCACCATCAAGAACAAATGCCATCAGCTGCCACCATGCTGTGGCATTCCATTTTACAAAATGATATGTCGTTATTAAGCGGCAAGAGGTATTGATTTCTCAGTATGTTTCCTGTTTGCTCAATTGCTTTGGTTACAACAACACTCTATGTTAAATACACTGAGGAGATACATGTTTATCCATGGGTCCTCAGGAACGTGGGTCCTCAGGAACGTGGGACCTGCTCTTTGCCCTCGCAGATCATCAAATTCCCTGACACCCTTCTTGATTTTGTTCCCTCAAACGGAGCCTGGCTTTTTCCCCCCTTTTCTTGTCAAAGGGTTTAAAATGTGAGAAAGCACCCCGTAGGGAGTTGGTCATGTGGTACAGGGCATGGTCTGTGAGTCCAAGCAGCAGGGGCCCCAGCTTTACGACTGACCACCAAGCTACCTTGGGGGTCCACACCACCTCCCTGCTCTTCTGTTTCCCCCTCTGTAAAGGAAAAGGGTACACTAAATTGTTTCCAAGATCTCCTTGCCCACTAATAATATATTATTCTCTAGTGTCTTAGAGGACATTTCTCTTCATTCAATATATATTAAGTGCTTAATGCATGCCAGGTATTCTTCTAAGCCCTAGGAATACAACAATTTAAAAAAAAAACAACAAAAAAATGAAAACAAAAAATAGCCACCTGCTTTTCTGGAGTTTAACAGTTTAACAGATGAACATCATAAAAAATATGTATATATACATATACATACATACATACACACACACACACACACACACACAAATAAGTAAATACATATTACGCCAAATAGTGAATACTGTGAAATCAGGGTAAATGGGATAAAGTGTGGGGCTGGAGGAATAGGATAGAGTGAGGAGTGGGACACCCGTCTCTTTTTACGTAGTCAGGAAAGCACTGGCTGATCATGTCACATCAGCACAGAATGAAGAACACAGTGAGAAAGTAAACCATGTAGGCATCTAGAGGAAGAATATCCTAGAGAGAAGGAACAGGAAATGCAAAGGCCCAGAGGCACGAGTGTGCTTGAAGTGTGCTAAGAATCTGTCTCCAAGTGCTCTGGCTTGGAGGTACAGCCAGAGGCTCAGCTACATGTTGCTGTGTTCCCTGATTTGCCTTCTGCGGCTGCCATTGGATCAACGCAGACTTGAGCAATGTTCTGGGCAGCACCCGGAACATTCTAGAAAATGCTTACCCTTGAGTATATGCAAAGTCCACAGTTGCCCCCTCTCAAACCTGGTACACTAAAGGAGAAATCTTTCAGGAATGCTTAGGAGGCTGTAATTCTCCCACAAATAAATAAATTCTCCTCTTCACAAACAGTAAACATTAGAAGAATTTTTTTTTCTTCTGAAAAAGGCAAAGTTGAAACTTAGGTTGTTATATTTGAGGGGAAAAGATAAAATCAAAACCTGGTTTGTGAAGGTGGGAATGGTCCTCTCCCTAGAAGTCTGCCATGAAGAGAGCTTTTGTAATTAAGCCACACAATCACCTTGAGGATACTTAATAGCTTAATAAGATTTTTAATGAGTCTCTTTGAAAATGAGAAACCACACTGTATAAAATGGGCCCATAAAATGTTATGCAGCTGTGCTGTGGCCTCAAACAAATCACAAACACATCCCATCCAGGATCCTATGATATTAAATGTCAAGTTTAGAAGACAAGGATTTTGGCTACACTTGTTTTGAAGCACACTTAGGAAAGACCTCAAATGCCTCCAGACACAACCCCACAGACATGCACACTGGGTGGCTAACCACATGGGGAACCCTGAAAAATCCAGTCTCACGTTTATCTCTCTCCTAAATACCTCAACTTATACTGATAGCCTCCTTCTCTGAATTCCTTCATTTTAAAGACCATTGATTTATTTAACATTTCCCTTTAGAATGAACCAGTCACTACCACTGGGAAGATCCCAGGAAGACCACCACTTCACCTTTGTGCTCCGGATAGTTTACCCTCTACCAGTGCTTGTACGTAAGGCAACATGATGTTAGGTATCATGAGACTTGCAAACCAATGTCTGTAGGAATTTAGAAAAAGGGTCAAATTGCTATTGAAAGTAATCAGGAAAGGCTTCATGGAGGTGGCAATGTTTTTAATGAGCCCTGAGGTGAGGATTCTCCAGGAAAAAAATGAAATGGAAGGTGTTGGCAGAACTGCAAGTAATCTAACGTAGGAAAAGGAACAAATGTCAGTAAAAAAGCAACAAAAGCTCAAGGCTAGAGAGCGGTGAGAAGAGAATGCTGACCCCTGAATTAGAAATGTTGACAATTTGGATTTTACACCATGAATAACTGGGTGGACTCTGAAGTCCACCTCTGAAGGCTTCTGAGCAGAAGTTAGCTAGAGCCTAATGCTGTGGGCAGTGTGCATATTTTAGAGTAAAAGGAAACTGCAAACTGAGTTTAGGGACTTAAGAAAATCAGTACTTCAACTAGAGTGGGAGCCACCCAAAGACCAGAGAGAGATTAAACAACTCTGACCAATTCTAGCAAAACACTTAGGTCTTTACCATTCCTTTCATGCTAAATAACCTGGGGCAGGGAGTGTTTGCTTTTTTCCTTCAACTCCCACATCTAGCACAGGATTGGTCCCAAATCAGATGCTCCATGAGCAACTGCTGATGGGCTAACATGAAAACCTCCTGTCTCCAGCGTAGCCTCTTCAGGGGGTAACAGAGGGCACTGCTAGGGTCCACCCCAGGCAGAGAATGGGCTAGAGCCTCAGCCTCATCTGCGCTATCAAGGGTCACAGCTGGAAAGTTCCCTCCACGAAAGCTCCCGAACACTGGCACACGCAGCCTCCAACTGCACTCCAGGAACCACCAGCCCGCTTCCTCCTCTGAGGAGTGGGAACACCAGGATCCTGTGCAGCCCAGAGCCTTCTACAGGGAACTGCAGAGCAAGCTATGGTGCCCTCGTGACTATGGTCACGTAATGCCACCACGCGCAGATAAGCGGCACATCCTCTAACATCAGCATTTTTAGCCTATTCTAGCGTTTCTTAAAGAGGACTGGATGGTCTTATTCAGAATTCTGAGTGCGGGGTGCTCAGCAAGCTCCATATGGAAAATGGGGGCTCATTCGCAGGACACAGAGCAATGGGAGCACAGTGAGACAGGTGTTGCAGTCCCACCTTGGCAACTGCTCTGTGAAGCTGTGTCCATCACTCAGTGAATATGGGAGGAGACGGGGGCACGTGAGGTCTCCATGCTTCTGAAGGCTTTATAATCCATACCCTGCGAACAGACTCAGATGAAGAATTTCATCTCTAAGGAGTTGAAAACAATGTTTGTGAATGTGATCCTACTCTGGGTTGCCATAATAATGTATAATAATCACACAGTGTTTGTTCCCTCTTTGAGCTTCCCAACTTGCCTGAAGTAGGACTAATGAACCCATTTTGTAGATTCTGCTGACAGGATTAAACAAAAACATCGCTCTAGGTCTTAGGAAAAGCTGCTGTAACAAACTGCGTTACCCTGGCAGAAATTCTAAAGACTGACAAAATCCAGTATTCGCAGGGATAGGAGAAATGAGTGATATTATAAACGGATACAACTTTTTAGGAGGCAATACTTATCAAAATTACTTACAAATTTATTATTTGATGCTGAAATTCTGCCTCTAGAAATCTATCCAACATACATGTCCATTACACAAAGACATATGTGGAAGTGTCTATTACCACATGGTTTGTCACCTTGGAAAAAGTCATACCCAATTCAAGGGTTGGATCATGGTCCATCCGTACAATGGAATATTACACAGCCATTTCTTTTTAAAAAGATTTTAACTTTTTAATTCTATATACTTATCTGTATCTTGAAACTTTTAATAATGAGTATGTATTCATATATTAACTTCCTTTTTAAACCATTTAATGTAAAAAAGAAACCGCTAGAATCCAAAAACTCTGGATTTAAATCCAATGTATATTCCATGGTTCTACAATTTGTAAAGGGCTTTTTAGTTGTCTTTCCAGCTTTATGGAGATGCACTGACAAATCACATCGTATAAGTTCAAGGTGTACGATGTGATGATTTGATATACGGACACGTTGTAAAATAGTCACATAAGGGTTAAAGGTTGGTTAATACATCCATCATATCTGCGCACTTGTGTTTGTGTGTACATGTGTCTGTGTGTTGAGAAAATTTAAGATCTATACTCTTAACAAATTTCAGGCACATAATACAGTATTGCTAACTACAGTCACCATGCTACATTTTAGATCCCCAGAACTTGTTCATCTCATAACTAAGTTTGTGCCCTTTGACCAACGTGTCTAATTTCCCCTATACCCCAGGCCCCTGGCAACCACCCGTCTATGGTTTCTGGGAGTTTGGCTTTTGTAGATTCCACATATAAGTGAAAACTGGCAGTATTTGTCTTTCTCTGATTTATTTCACTTAGAATATGTAAAGCATTTTTTAGATCCCCATGTCAAACAGTTTAGTTTTCCCAGGAACTGCAGGTCACATAAAGTTCAATGTTAGAGCTTCTGGGGGCAACTGTGTTACAAACTCAAACAATGGGAGTGTGCTCGTAACAGTTTTTTCCCCTCCTTAGGAGGTTTGTACTGAGTGTGTACTGAGCTGGATGTTACCTACAGAGAAAAAATTGGGTGTCAGAAAAGAACAGATGGGGCCAACATGGATCTCTTCCTGTCATAGTAGTTACCCTGGTCTGTCCACTCTTTCATCACCTCTTCTGTGAAATCTAATGTGTAACTCATATATTTGCTATCATTCATGCATTGAAATTGAGTTCTTCCTATATCTCAAGTCCGAGATGAGTAAGATTCTGTCTTTTTCTGTTTTTCCTTCAGGGAAGTTGGAAGAGGGCAAAGACACAGAAACAACCCTTCGATAAGGATGAAAACTGAGGCCATATGGCTCCTTCCTGCCCTTTCCATTACGTCCCCACGCTGATTTCATTCACGTGTTGACAGTACATATGCATAAGAAGGGAGTGGAAATGCAACAGACTGAGAGGCTGGACTGTGAAATAAGAAGTTGGGTAAACTGGGCAATTTCCAACAATGTGACCTTAGACCAGCTATTTAATTTCTCTGAAACTCAATTCCATTATTAATTATGAGTAAACACATCCTGCCTCCTGCACTGAGTTTTCGTGAAAAATAGTCAATATAAAGCACTGCATAAACCACAAAGTAGTACACCAAAACAGGAATTACTTTCCAAACTTCCTTTTTTGCTGTGTTTTAGAGGGCTTTGTGGAAAAACTCTCAAGTTGTGCAGGCTTCCATTTTTTTATTCTTCCAACCATGACACGTTAGGGATGCCACCGCTGCATCAAGGGTGCCAAAGAAATCACCTGAGTATGAAGTAGCATGTGTAGAATAGTCAGAACCTATTTATTACATGTAAGTACACATGGGCATCAAAGTTCACCTCCGTAAATTACCAAAATGACAGAATGTTAAGCTCAGACCCCAAAACAAAATTATCTGTGGTATCAAATATAAACCACCTTTCAAGCCAAGGAACTCAGAGCACCAAAAAGGATGAGCAGTAGACTGCACAGACAGATGTGGAAGGAAAGACCCCTGGTCAGGGTTTGACAGCGGGCAGTGATCATGCAAACCGCTGGCTATCACTTGACAGAGCAGTCAACTCCCAGGTCAAGAGATACGAAGTTTCCAGCCACTCATTTGTGAGACTCCACAAGAGAATTTCTCTCCTTGTGAGTCCCAAAGAGCCTGACTGGATCTGCCTGTTATATCCTCTATAAAGTGAAAATGGAGCAGGGCGACCCTGTCCATCAACCCAGCGATCAGGATTACCTGCGACCTGCCACCACCTCCACCCGGCGATGTCTGTTGCCCTGCTCCAGGTGAAAGGAACAGAAATAACCTTCTAAAGTCTCCTTCTGCCTCATGCTACTAGACCTAGGTACTTGGGGCGGGGCGGGGAGGAGCACCAGGGGAAGGCAGGAATTGTCCATATTAAGAAAACTGAAAATAAAAATAAAATAAAAACCTTTAACTAGTGCTTTGAAATCCAAATCTCAGATATTTTCAGAACAGAGATGTGATAGGTTTCCTTGGGAATCCCTTACCAACACGGTGCCTGCTCAGAGAGGTCTCCCTCCCCTGTGCACTTGGAGTGGGTGAAGGGATCCTTCCCAGAACACTACATCCCCTTTTTCAAAATCTGGATTCAAACCTGATTATTTTTGTTTGTTTTTTTTTAAAGATCAGAATGACGGTGAGAGACCTGTCCTCCATAGCTTTAGTCTTCTTCTCCCTAACAGAATAACTTAAGTTGGGTGCTTCAACAGCAAGAATGTGTTTCCTAAATTCTGGAAGCCGGAAGCCAAAATATTATTTTGGTATTTTTTAAAGGAATTTGGAGGAAATAATTTGATTTTGTCTCCTGATAAGAACTTTACCAGTTAGTTTTCAAGTCAGGCTTAGTGAAGAACAGTAGTCACTGGCCAGGGACAGTCTCTCTTCTCAGAGGAAAACATGATGACAGATTTCCACTTACCCCACAATGCACCAGAGGCTGGTGACAAGATGCTGGGCTTGGTACTTGGGGAGAATAAGCAGGCATGTGCTTCAGGGCTGACAGTGAGGTGCTCAGCTGCCATCACTTTCTTTTCTGGGTAAGACACCTCTTGGCAGTAGAAGTAACAGCTCATTCTTGGAAGAAAAGGCGCCATGCTAGAGTGAACGTTGCCTCTTCAAAGAGTGACGCTATTGAGTTTTGTCTGATTTTTAGATGTAGGACCACTGACCTAAGGCTCAAGTGCTCACAAGTGACCTTGTCTGCAGAAGGGATAAAGCAAGGAGAAGGAGTGAAGAATTTCCCCTAGCTTCTATCTTCAAATGTGGCCTTCATATAAGCCACCATGGATGAACAACAGAAGAGAGTTACACAACATAAGCTTATCTGTAAAGTGGACTTGTGAACAGGTCATGAGGATAGACCTCAAACTGTAATGAAAAGCAATTTTAAGTACCACAGATTGGGCAATTGAAATGGACAAATGCTGGCCTCCAGAAGCTTCTAGATGCCAATACGGACACTCCATATTGCTGTCTCTTCAAGGAGGACTATTGCAGAGTCCCAGGGGAAACTGAGGGGAGGATGGGTCCTTGCTCAAAAGTCATCTCCCTCTTGCTTCACTTATGCCTGAGTCCCCTATGTCAAGAGAGCTAAGCTATTTCTTCCTAGAGATATGGCTGAAATGCCAATTGAGCTGGGAGAAGAAATGCAACCTCCAGATAAATGAGCAGTGTCATCCATGGCTGAGATGGATTTTCTCTCCCTCTGCCCCTCCCCACCTACTCTCCCTCTTTCTAAAATAAGTAAAATCTTAAAAAAAAAAAAAAAAAAAAGGTGAAGGTGGCCTCATTACTACCAGGGCTTTGTGAAAGTTCTGACTTTCTACTAGGCACCCCCCAACACCACCCCAGCAAGATGGGTATTATGGACTGAATGACTGTATTCCCCCCAGATTCATAAACTGAAGCCCTAACTCCCATGTGATGGCATTTGGAAATGGGATCTTTAGGAGGTAATTAGGTAAAGGGCAGGAGGGCCTGGTCTGTTGAGATTAGTGGCTTTATCACAAGAGACACATGAGAGCTTGTTCTCTCTTTCTCCACCATGTGAGGACACGAAAAGGCACCAACCCTCTGCAAGCCAGGAAGAGCTCTTTCCAGAACCAGACCATGCTGGCATGTTGATCTCAGACTTCCGGCTTCCAGACTTTAGGAAACACATTCTTGCTGTTTAAGCACCCAACTTAAGTTATTCTGTTAGGGAGAAGAAGACTAAAGCTATGGAGGACAGGTCTCTCACCGTCATTCTGATCTTTAACAAGAGCAAGGCTTTCCCTAGGGCTTTTTATGCTCCAGGCCCATTGATATTTATGGATTTTCAGCTTCTCTAGAACCCAATCTGAGATGAACGAAATCCCAAAAAGAAAAAACTGGCAACTCAGCATGTTTTGAGTTCCCAGTTTCCTAGCTGGTCTAACTTCTCTCCTTCTGCTATATATATATATATATATATTCATTCCAAGATTTTAATTCTATTTAACGGGAGAAAGAGAAAATAGGTCTGCTCCATCTATCTTAATGGGAAAGTCCTCTTATTGACTTTTGAAGGAATTAAAGTAACCTACTTTTTAACAAACATGTTGAATCTAAATTCCAGGAAGTAATGATCCCATTGCACTCGGACACTGTCACACTAGGTCTGAAATGCAAGACTCCATTTCCATAGTCACATTTTTTGAATGAACATTAATCATTAATGCACAAGAGAAGTACAAGTACTACCCCACCCAGTATCACATTAGAGAATCTTGTCACATGAGGAAGGGTTGAGAGACCCAGATCTGATTGAAGTGTTGATTATCCTAGCATAAGTTTATGAATCCTGAGGGACAAATAAGATTAACAGGTTTTATCTAGCTAAATGAAGCAATTCAGTCTCAATAAAAAGGACTTGCTGCTGATAATAATAACAGTAATAATAATAATAAATACCTAACCTTGAGTATTTTACACAGCCAGGGTACCAAATGGTTTATATGGAGCATCTCAGTTGGTTCCTACCACCACCCTGTGATGTGGAAACTATAGCGTCTCCATCTTTGGAAGGGAAAGACCAATGCTCTGAGGAGCTGAGTCCTTATCCAAGTCCGCACAACTAGCATGTACTGGAGTCAGGATTCAAATCCAAGTCTATGTGGCTCCAGAGCCAGGGTTGTTAACCATTAGCTTCTACTGTCCCCAGATGACTTCTTCTTTTTTTTTTTTTTTAATATTTTTTTATTATATTATGTTAGTCACCATACAGTACATCCCTAGTTTTTGATGTATAGTTCCATGATTCATTACTTGCGTATAACACCCAGTGCACCAAAATTAGGGAATCCATCCCATTTACAATAGCACCAAAAACCATACGTTACCTTGGAATTAACTTAACCAGAGACGTAAAGGGCCTATATTCTAGAAACTATAAGTCACTCTTGAAAGACATTGAGGAAGACACAAAAAGATGGAAAACTATTCCATGCTCATGGATCAGAAGAATTAACCTAGTTAAAATGTCCATGCTACCCAGAGCAATCTACACTTTCATTGCTATCCCGATCAAAATACCGAGGACATTTTTCAAAGAACTGGAACAAATAGTCCTTAAATTTGTATGGAACCAGAAAAGGCCCCGGATCGCCAAGGAACTGTTGAAAAGGAAAAACAAAGCTGGGGGCATCACATTGCCGGATTTTGAGCTGTTCTACAAAACTATGATCACAAAGACAGCATGGTACTGGCACAAAAACAGACACATAGACCAATGGAACAGAGTAGAGACTCCAGAAATGGACCCTCGACACTTTGGGCAACTAATCTTTGATATAGCAGGGAAAAACATCCAGTGGAAAAAAGACAGTCTCTTCAATAAATGGTGCTGGGAAAATTGGACAGCTACATGCAAAAGAATGAAACTTGACCAATCTCTCACACCATACACAAAAATAAACTCCAAATGGATGAAAGACCTCGATGTGAGACAGGAATCCATCAAAATCCTAGAGGAGAACATAGGCAGCAACTTCTACGACATCGGCCAAAGCAACCTTTTTCATGACACATCTCCAAAGGCAAGAAAAACAAAAGATAAAATGAACTTGTGGGACTTCATCAAGATAAAAAGCTTCTGCACAGCCAAGGAAACAGTCAAAAAAAACTGAGAGGCAGCCCACAGAATGGGAGAATATATTTGCAAATGACGCTACAGATGAAAGACTGGTATCCAAGATCTACAAAGAACTTCTCAAACTCAATACGCAAGAAACAAACAAATCATAAAATGGGCAGAAGATATGAACAGACATTTTTCCAATGATGACATACAAATGGCTAACAGACACATGAAAAAATGTTCAACATCATTAGCCATCAGGGAAATTCAAATCAAAACCACACTGAGATACCACCTTACACCAGTTAGAATGGCAAAAATTAACAAGGCAAGAAACAACAAATGTTGGAGAGGATGTGGAGAAAGGGGATCCCTCCTACATTGTTGGTGGGAATGCAAGTTGGTACAGCCACTTGGAAAACTGTGTGGAGGTCCCTTAAAAAGTTAAGAATTGAGCTACCCTATGATCCAGCAATCACACTACTGGTTATTTACCCCAAAGATACAGATGTAGTGAAGAGAAGGGCCATATGCACCCCAATATTCATAGCAGCATTGTCCCCAGATGACTTCTGAGCCATCAAACAGGCTGTAGTCAGACTCTAAGAACTCTTCCCCTGCAGAAACAAGTCCCTCTTGGTGAGCTATGCCTGCCGTCTAACGGAGAAAGCCTCTTTCGTTACTGTAAGGACAGGATTGAGTAGCTACATGCTTCTCTTCTTTGCGTTTCAGCCATTTAATCATTTGAAATTGAGGAAGTCTGCACACACATCTGAGATGTGCTGGCCTTTCTTCTCCATGTGTCCCAGCTGGTTTGAGAACTGAATTTCTCAAGCTGTACATGACAAGTACAGGGAAGCTCCTCACAACCAGGAAATTAGAGCAAATGGCTGAAAAAAAAATTTTTTTTTTGCTGTTTTCCCTTTTACATCTTTTTGTTCCGGTCTCTTTGAAGACCATATTAATCTATATGCATTTCATACTGAATGTTTCTCATCTTGTCCTGAAGGGAGGATTTTCCAAATGGAAAAAGGAGTTTTAATCATGGCAAATTTTGTTCAATTCTTGCTTTGATAGCAGTTCTTTTCAACCTAGTTCTTAAGTCCATATAAGTCATGTAAAAGCAAATCTAATACTTTATGCTTGGGGTCTGGCAAGTACTAATGAAAGTAATATTTATTTTAAGACACAATAACTCTGTGTGTGTGTGTGTGTGTGTGTGTGTGTGTGTGTGTAATGGTTGGGGGAACTAACTTTGGTGTCAGACAAGAAAGCTAAATTTGAGTTTTTTCTTTCACCTGGTAATTGTAGGATCTAGGTCTTCTCTCCATCTGTAAAAACCAAGATAATTATAAAACATCTCTCATAGGTCTGCTGTGTCTCAAGTGTGGTAACTTTTGTGAGATTCTTAATATCCCTAGCACACAATGTCTAACATATAGGAAACATTGTATAAGCATCCACCCTCTTCCCTTTCTCACTTCTATTATCAACTTGATGAAAACCATTTCTTTGCTATGTTCTATAATCGTAAATACCTGAGCAGTAAATATATACACACACATTATATACAGAGAGACAAACTGATTTCCAGGGGGGGAAAGAAAGGAAAACAAGTACTTTCAGAGAAAGTATTGGGCACTCATCCAATGTGCCCTTATCTGACTGAAGGCTGATTCTCAAATTCTCTAGAAGACTGTCCAATAAAACTTCTGTCCAGTTCTGTAGCCACTAACCACTTGTGTCTCCTGAGCACTTGAAATATCACTAGTTCAACCAAGGAACTGAGTTTTAAATTCTCATTTGAATAGCCACATGCAGTTAGTAAGCTATCCGATTGGACATCACAGCTATAAAGACTGATCCCACTGAAGAACTGACATTTTTTAAAGTTCATCAAAGCATTAAAATTCTACTGAATTCAGGATTCTCTGGACACTGAAAGGTCTTCAATGAGTTTTAGAAGCTTTGTAGATGATGCTACAAGCTAGGCCCTCCTGTTTTCTCTTTTTACCTTCACATTCCAACTTCAGACTTTTTCATACCTTACTGCTACCCCCCCAACATTATTTAAGCAGGTGAAATTAGGTTAAGCTATACACCAATTATTAAATTAGTCAAATAACCTAAGAACTTGCATAAAAGCTTTCTCTTGAAACTCTTACTCCCCCTTTAATGAAAATATGAGAAGAAGAAGAAATGTGGACTAGTGTTTCTAGCTTGTGTAGGTGCTTTCTCTCTCCTCACAAGGCCCACAGGGCAATGGAGCATGCGCAGTCCCCTTGCAAAAGACCACTTGCTGGGGGCAAAGTGCTAGCGATATCAGATAGGCTTTGATGGTAGCTCTGCTAGCAAGGCAAGATGCAAATGTTAGCATACCTCACATTTACAGGGTACTTTGAATCTTTTTAAGAAAGAGACCTTAAAAAAAGAAAAAAAGGAAGGAAGAAAGAAAGATACCTGAGAAGTTCAACATTTTGTCTGATTTTTTAATTATTCCATGCATCAGTCAGGTTACACAAGTAAGGCACAAAGAAATTTGTGACAGATTCAGCAAATCCTCAACTCTGATTCCTAAACTACTATATTTTACCCTTGACTCGCTAACCTAAGGCACCCTTGCACAGGTCAAGGCATTAATACTCCCTTGACTCATTCTCATAATGGCCAACTACAAATATCATTAAATGACCCAGTCATGTCCAGAAGTTTTACAACGACAGAACAGAAGGGTTTTTTTTCCCTAGTATATAAAGCCAACAGATTAGTGAAGAGCTCTCAAAAGTAACCTTGGCTTCTAGAGAAATTCTTCACCATAATGCTTCTAGCAGTAAATCCAGGTCATAGATAACAGCAGTCATGGGTCACAGAGAGGAATATAACATGAGGGAACACAAGTCGGCAAAGCCCTCCTTGCCAATGCAAATTAATGTAATCATCACTTCCTGTCATGAGAGTTTCATAGGAAGTGATTGGGGGAAATTGGCTTGTTGTTGGGACTGTGCCTACTCTAGGTTTAGAATCAAATCAGTCGTGGTCCAGATAAAAATGTCAAAGCAGGGAGAAACACCATATTACATTCATGAAAGAGGAAGATAGCACTGATTTACAGATGGTACCACTTCTCAAGGCCTAAGGGTTTCCAAAGGAGCATCTCTAAAGGGTTGACTAAAAGTTGGTATAGAGTCAAATGTCATGCTCTGGAAGTGTTAGAAAGGCCTGCCTGATGGGAAACAACCTCCCGCTAATGAAGTAAGAGAAGATACACACTACAGCCTGTAGTCCTGATGAAACAGATGACTCAACCAGTGCCATCCAGAGGAGAACATGGCTTTGGCTAACACTGTCCAGTGAGAAATGTGATTGACCATTACCAATTGCATTTAGTGATCAGGACCACGAAGTGATGGATGATTCAGTGACAAAGCCATTGATCTACTGCAAAGATGAAGCGAGCCAAATCTTATTGCAAATTCTTTTTCAATCTCCCATTCTATTAAACTGAAATTAATGCTTAAATATGGAAAAGACAATGCTGACCCCACCACATATACTGAAACATTCATTGTATTTCAGAAGAGAGGGGCAACTGGTAGTTTGTACAGCTGTAGCCCCACTGTGTTAGTTTACTGACCTCAGGCCACTAGTACATATTTTTAAGTTAGTAGAGAAGGAGTTGGAAATCACTTTTCTTTGAGACAGCAAGAAAATCAAATTCATGGCATTAGTCTAGTCAGCTCCACTGAATTTGCCATATACAATGCATCCAACTGAGTTACCAGCCCAGATGGGGAGAGGGGCAATTAGGAAGGCCCCAGAGAGTGGCTGGCTGACTTCCTGAAAGGTTTCCTTCCAGTGGGTGGCTCTCTAATCTGACAGGATTCCAGGACACAGCAGGGAAGCCCTGGGACACAGCAACAATTCTTCCAAAAGGCATCTTTAAAACACTAAAGTAAAAATAGCTTTCTCCTTCTGTGAAATGTCATTTCACATTTTACCAAGGTCCAAAATTCAAAGTCCTGTGTTACACTGAGTGCTAAACACAGCCATCCTTAGGCATTTTCATATGTTCTATAGCTGCTGGATTAATAGGCAATCAGGCTACTTTTTGGACTGCATTTAAAGAGAATTTAAATATACTTAAAGGACAGCCAGTGTTAACTATTCAGGAAAGGAGGGAGGGGAAGGAAGAGGAGGGAGACTAGAATGAGATGGGACATCCATCCTGTCACAGGAAATAGACAGTAGTGGCTAAGAATATTGATGAAAATATTGAAAATCAATTTTAAGTGTTTCGTACATGGAAAATCAAAAGTAGGACATTTCATACATCACTACTGGCCTGATTCTTTCATTCCTTGCCTGTCATTTTGACTTTGTGCTTTTTTTTTTTCTCCCCCTCTTGTCAGGTTGTTTTCTTCTTGACTAAAGAAAAAGAAGCTGACCGGATGTGGTTCCAGCCAGAAATTTCTCTGCAGAAGGACTCTCACAGGTTGTGGTTTTGTCCACTCTAGCAGGTCAAGTCAGACACAGAATACACATGGGAAGCCCTGTGTCTGAGTTACACGAGTGTTGAGGGGGATCAAGCAATCAGTGAGGATACGTCCACTTTGTTCTCTATGGAGGATCATTTATAAGTTTTTTTTTTTAATAAATTTTGGTTTTCAGAGCAGTTTTAGTTTTTTAGCAACACTGAGCAAAAAACACAGATCCCCCATATACTCCCATTTCCTACACATGCACAGCTTCCCCCATTATTGACACCCCCCCACCACCACCAGAGTGGGACATTTGTGACAACTGATGAACCTACATTGACACATCGTTTGCATCCCAAGTCCCTAGTGAAATATTAGGGTTTGCTCTTGGTGTTGCACATTCTATAAATCTTGACCAATTTATAATGACATGTATCCACCATTAGTATCATAGAGAGTATTTTCACTGCCCTAAAACTTTTTTGTGTTCTGCCTATTCCTTTCTTCTTCCCCTCAACTTCTGGCACCCCTCATCTTTTGGCTTTCTCCATCATTTTCCCTCTTCTAGAATGTCAGAGTTGGAATCATTAAGTATGTAGCCTTTTCAGAATGGCTTCTTTCCCTTGGTAATATGAATTTAAGGTTCTTCATCGGCTTTTCATGAATGGATAGCTCATTTCTCTTTTAGTGCTGAATAATCCTCCACTGTCTGAGCTATCCATTCACCTTCTGAAGGACATTTTGGTTGCTTCCAAGTTTTGGTATTCAACGAATAAAACCACTATAAACATCTATGTACCTATTTCTATACGCACATAACTATTTTTAATTCCTCTGGGTAAACAACAAGGAAAGCAATTGCTGAGTAATATGGTAACAGTAGGTTCGGTTTGGTAAGAAACAGCCAAACTGTCTTCTAATGTGATGGTGCCATTTTGCTTTCCCACCAGGAGTGACTGAGAGTTCTTGCTGTTGACCCACATCATCACTAACATTTGATGTTGTCAGTTGTCCTGGCTATTCTGATAGGTGTGGAGTAGTCTCTCATTGTTCTAACCTGCATTTCTCTGATGACCTATGATAAGGAGCATCTTCTCAAATGCATATTTGCAATTGGTCTATCTTCTCTGGCAAGGGGGTCTGTTAAGATCTTTGGCTCATTTTTTAACCAGCTTGTTCTTTTTTGTTGTTGCGTTCCAACGGTCCTGCCTATAGTTGAGATAATGGTCCTTTAACAAAGAGATCTTTGGCACATATTTTCTGCCAGTGTGTTCTTTACAGTGTTTTTGGCAGAGTAGAAATTTTTAATTTTAATGAAGACCAGCTTATCAATTATTTCTTTCATGGATCAGGTCTAGTTGTTGTATCTAAAAAGTCATTGCCATATCCAAAGTTGTCTAGACATGTTATATTATAGCAGTTTTACAGTATTATTTTACTTTAGGTCTGTGATCCACTTCTTTGGAAAGAGTTTAGAGTCTGTGTCTTCATTTTTTTTCCCCCATGGGGATGCTGTTTCCCCAGTACCATTTCTTGAAGAAACTGTCTTTTCTCTATTGTATTGCCTTTGCTTCTTTGTCAAATTTCCACTGACTAGATTTCTCTGGGTCTATTTCTGGGCTCTCTATTCTGTTCCACTGATCTGTCTATTCTTTTGCCAATAGCACATGGTCTTGATTACTGCAGCTTTATAATAAGTCGTGAGGGCACGTAGTAGCTGTCCCCCATTTTGTTCTCCAATCATCTTCACTATTCAGTGCTTCTTGCCTCTCCATAGTAGCTTTAGTAACAGTTTGCTACATCCACAAAGTAACTTTCTGGGATTTGGATTGGGGTTGCATTGAATCTATAGATTAAGTTTATTATAAAACATAATAAGCAGATATTATGATTTGTATAATTCTACAAAATTATGCCCATTTTACACAATGATATAACTTGCTGTGGCCAATGGGATGTGAGTAGAAGTGTTGTTATATTACTTCTGGACAGAAACTTGAAGCATCAATGCATAGTTTCTAGGTTCTCTTTGCCTGTTTCTTTAGTTTTTAGTAAAAGCAAACATTCTATTTAGTCCGCCAAGAAATTGAGCTCTTTGAAACCTCCATATTTACTTTTTAAATTTCAGAAATCCTGCCTCTTGCAAATGAAAGCTTTAATTTGCAAATTGTATTTTCTGTTAGGGGCCTATAAAGTCAGAGCTGACCAATGATTCCTTATTGCCACCATATGTCATACCTCTGAGGGTAGTACCTACAGAAACCTGTCCTGTGACCCAAGAGAGAGAAGGAATTAAAGCAATTCAGGAATAGGAACCCCTGTTATTATCTGTACCTATATCATCCCAATACATGTGATAAAATAAATCTTGGGTAGTCAAACAGCAATACTTGTCATACTACCTACAACTAAGAGCCTGATATTACCTGTTTACAATGCCCCCATCAGGGTTATACAGCCTCCATGGCTCTTTGACATGTTCACTCTGGGAGGCCATCTTTGTCTCATAAACACTGTAGTTCTGTGTACTCATGGAGACAATTCCAGTAATAATTTCCTCTGCAGTTCTAGCTTTCTTTAATTACAAATAAAATTCATCAATGTCACAAAATACCTGGTAAAGAGTGACGCTTTAGTGTTTGTTAGAGGGGTGGTTTAGAAGCTGGGAAAGATAGCCACTTTAATGAATATAAACAGTCCATTTTTTCTAGTTGGGATCAATCTGATAGGTGGTTTTAGGTATTTCCAAATAAGACTAGAGTCTTTCTCTTATTTTGGAGAATAACTAAAGGCCATGAAGGTATGTGAATACAGCCACTTCAGACTCATACCATGTTCTAGTTATTAGAGTGCTATAAAATGGACAGATTTTTGCAGAATAATGCAAATGATATTATCTGCTTAGATTTTCCACCCAGATCAGGATTTCGACTCATCTATACCAAAGGTTATTATTCTCTCTCAAGACATGCACACGTGTGCTCTTGTTCAATATTTGCTAATAAGAAACTGGGAGAGGCCATAATAAGGCAGAAGGTACATTCAGTCTCCATCTTCTCTTCTTTCCAGGCTGGAGAAAAGGCTTAATAAGGGCTGACAGGGCATTTTTCAGGGTAATGGGGAGTGGCCTTCTAGCATCCTGCTTGTGGGGTAATCCACAAGGAAGAGGTCCTGATTTGGGAAATTGAGGAAGCTGAAAAAGGTCTTAGAGTTGGTGGGAAGATGTCAATAGGAGATAGACAAGCTAGCCCTGGAGGAGGAGAAGAGTTTTCCTCCCTCTGGGCTCTAGATAATGAGTTCTAGGTTTTGAGAAGAACCTTGTTCAAAAGTTACCTACTGGATATGGTGGTTCCCCCCAACAAGCCAGCGTTAAGGGACTCACTGAACATTCCACTGAGGGGGTCTGTAGTCAGTGGACTTTGGGAAGAATTCTATTTTCCAAATCTCAGTTTCTCCACTTTTCCTTTAAGTTTTTGTAAAGTCTCATAGGCACTGGAGGCTGTCCTCAATCATTCCTATGCGGAATTATGAGTGGGTCCTTGCCTACACCCTAAGTAAAGAGGTGAAGGAGTAGCAACTAAGGAAAGGTGGTTTCCCAGTAGCAGAAATGACTACAGAAGAATAGTACAGCAGTCTAAAGCCAATGGCTACCTGTGGGAGGCAAACAAGACCTGGAGGTATCTATGGCTCCAAACCCATCAGCTATCCAGGACGTGGCCAAAGACATGTGGGGAGAAGAAAGTGATCAAAGTCTGAGTTTTTAGGCTTGAGGCATAGAAGATTGTGTCAAAGATTTGGATGTCAAAAGGAGACATGACTTTAGTCACAGGCTAAAGTCTAAAACATCTGAGTTCTAGCAATAATAATGCTTTCCCATATCTAGGTTTAAATGTCTATGTAAGATACTGAAATATCTTCAAACTGATTGGAAAATCGCAATTGTCCTTGGCTACTGCAGCCCTAATTCAGGCACTTCCTCGACATGGCTGCAATCCAGTAACTAAAGGGTCAATACCTGACACAGCCACTTCCACTGCCACAAGAGGCTGATTATTCAATTATTTGGCCACTACCTTTGCCTGCCTTTCACTGAGCCTGATTGTAAGAGATAGAAGAAAATACTTTCAAATATTTATTCTTTAAGAGTTGGTGCAGGGGGAGAAAAAGAGACCAAACCATATAAGCTAAATGAAGAATAACACAGTAAATGCCTTATGAATACAGAGCCAAGGGGAACTAAAATTTGGAGTGATCAGAGGTTAATGGAGGTCAGATCAAACACAGATCTTAAAGAAGAGTGGGCTTCTCTCCTGTGCTGGGCACGTATTTTTGCATTATCCTGAACTCTAACAATTGGTAACCTCTTGCCACATGATAAAATGCAGTTTCTCTGGACTATGCAATGCTACAATTCAACCCCCTCATTTATTTGCCAACAACTCAACACCACGTTGGTTTTTCTACAGGGGTAATTAGACAAATTAGAAGGCTACAACAGGAGGAGAGAGAAAATGGGCCATTTCTTGTCCTAAGTTATGGAGATGCCAAAATTATCAGGGCCAACTCTTTCATTACTTTATTCCCAATAAAATTTGAAATCAACTATGTATAAATAATGGCCCAATTAATTCATTTAAATGAATTCACTAATTTAAAATGAATTGTGATCAATTGTTAAGAGCAGCTTACATTATCCCAGCATCTTGCATATTATATAGTCAGTTTAGTATGGAATTAAACTCACAACAAAGGCGGTAAAAAGCAAAGCCATGAAATACAAAATATATAGGAAAAGAACTACAGAGAGGTATGATAAATAAATATATACCATCAGATTACTTATACCACTTGTCAACAAACCGATGAAAAGAAGTTATAGAAGAAAAATAAACTTTCCATTCTCTTCAGCTGACCAAAGCAAAAGATTCGCTTAATTGGGTACCATAGTTGACCCTTTCACTATTTTATTGCCCCGTAAATAAAAGCTGTTTTCAAAAGTCAGATAATTAGGTATCAGAGCATGTGATATCCAAGCATAAGAGGGAAAAATACCAAGATAGCACCCCGTCATCCCCCCACCAAAACACACACACACACACACACACCTTTTCTTAAAAGAAAATGTACTGTAGAAAGCTATATAAAGCATGACCTAGGAATAAAGGCATAGCTATTAGTAAAAATTTGTGCAAAAGTTACTATTAAAAATAATTGGATTAAAAAGATAAATTCCAGGAAAGGAGAGGCTACTGGTAACAAGTCTCACAAGAACGAACTTGGCCATTTTCCATCAACCATTATGTTCTTACAGTGTGTGAAATTCAACAGAGTCCCCATTACCCTACCAAAAGCTCACAGCCATGAACCATGCAATTCAATGTTCATCATTCCTTCTCTGATGGCATCAAGGAGAGGCTAGTAACAAGAAACTTCCTTTTCTAATAATAAGTACATTGCATGAAAACCTTTCCCACTGAGTGTCTAATATTTCAGAATTGTGCCCTAATTTTCAAGTCACATGGGTAGAGTAGTTTTATGACTCAAATACATCTTCTCTTCCCTTTTTCCTCACCATTCCTCCAATGTCTGCAGTCACTTTTAAGCTTGTTTCTAGCTTCTGGCTATACTGTGACCCCCGATTTCTGTTGGAAAAGTGCCACTGAATGGCTGCTTGGTAGACACCCTGACTTCCTTCAGGGGTCAAGGGTCTTTAGTACAAGAGAAAGTTGGCTCACCTTGTGGCTGGGACCTCATTTCCCCCAGGAGTCTGTCTCAGGACCCCAGACTAGTTTTCCCATCCCTCACACACCCACAGACACACCCTAAAACCTAGAGCTTCTTTGTCCATCATGGCTTGACACTGATGCCATGCCCTGTACCATGAAAGAGGTGCCCGTGCTGTGTCCATGCTGTAACCACAGTCCCAGAGCAGTGCCTGGGCTACAGTCGGCAATCCATGTGTGAGTGCTGAATGTCAAATAAAGGGTCTCCTTCATTATACATTTTTATGTGTTATATATGTCATTTTATATTATATATTTCATGTATTTCATATTTAAAATTAGACATTAATTTTATAAGCCCAATATATTTTCTACCTTAATTTCAGCTCTCATAGGGAATTTCTAATCAGATTTCCACTTCTTGGAAATACTCATTTTTCTATATGGATTTTTCTTTAGGAAAATTTAAAACCACAAAACTAATACTTGTGTTTAATTAAAGATCTGTTCAAAGCTAAGATCATGACTTTTTAAAAATAACTATCTCATTTCATTTTACTGTGTGCCCAGCAAAAACTGTTTTAAGAGGCACCCA
Source organism: Ursus maritimus (assembly GCF_017311325.1). Lineage (NCBI taxonomy): Eukaryota > Metazoa > Chordata > Mammalia > Carnivora > Ursidae > Ursus > Ursus maritimus. The sequence continues at coordinate 30,091,109 of NW_024424230.1, forward strand.
AACCAACTCTAGGTGGTAGAACCCCAATGGCTTATAGAAAGGTTCCTGTGTGCAGTGGGGTCCTAACCCGAGAACGGTGCTCCAGAAGGAAGCCACACCTTCCCACCTGCACTGCCGTCTTCCCTAGCAGGGTGAGTGCTGGTCTCCAAGGCCAAGGGTGAGGAGGAGCCATTCCCTCCACTACGACTTTATCAGCAATTTAAAAGCTTTAGGGCTGTGTCATTCATATCTGATGTTCCTCAGCTTCACTTTAGAAAGGTGATGTCTGAGAGAAGGGAGAGAGAATAAGGAGGCACAGCACTCTTCACATGGTGAAGAAGGGCTTCCATGTGACGAGAACAACTTTCACCAACAAGTTTTGCGAACTTTTAGAAAGCCCAGGAGTTTTTGCATGAGCTAAATTCTGCCCAAGCTAGAGCAGCACCACCCTTAATTCTTTTATTTTTACCAAATAAGAACTGATGGAAAGCTCTGCAGCAGTCAGGAGGTTGTACTGTCCATGAAATAAGCCCCACACGACACTCTAATGAGAAGACAGAACCTATCTGTTCGGCCAGCCGGAACCAGCGTTTACTTTGCTCAGCCCTAATAATGATTAAGAAAGCAAAACTTGCCTCCAAAGCCACTCTTCCTGATAGAAGAGATACTGCGCAGGCCAGCACTGTTTCTGTCCGAAGCTCAAGGAATAGCTCCTTTCTTCTTTTCGCTAAAAAGAAAAAAATAATGGTTATCAACTGTTAATTATATCTTGTAATAGTCATAATCCCAGAGAATTTGATCATTACCATAGTTAATGACCACTTTGTGAGTGTGTTAACAGCTCTCCGCTCCATCCTGGGATACACAATTAGCAAGCCAGTCATTAAATACTAGTAATGACTAATTATTCCAGGATTAAAAGCTTAAATATAAATAAAAATGAGATTGAAACTCTTTAAATTAATGGGTTAATGTGAATTCTCTTTACCATGGTTGTACTGTATATTATGTTCTAATGAACAATGTTATTTCTAGAGGGGATATGGCTGTTTCCAAGTGGGACTCAATTTATGGCTGCAGCAGATGTTTTATCTACCACATATTGGCTATTGTTTTACAAGTCCCCACACCTCCCCTTAATGCAATCTCCTTAACTCACATATTCCTCAGGTCTTTAGGGAGTCATTTTCATATTCTGTTTTGTTTTGATTTTTCCTTTATTTATTTATTTATTACTTTGCCCTCACGTTCCAATTTTAAAGCTTTATTCCTTCCTGGAGCTTCGCTAGCCCCAGGATGCCATCCACACAGACATCTCTGTGACATTATCAATGTCATTATTGTCAACCAATATTGACTTCACATAAGCTTGGTCCCTGGCTATCTCAATAGAGCAATATATTACCTTTGAATAGAATTTTATTCTATCAAAGTGATTTTAGGTCCAGTCACATAAATGTGAATTCATATGTCTCCTCTGATCCACAAAGCATATCTGAGATAGAAAGCGTCAGATTTATATTAGCCCCATTCTTTTAAACAAGAAAGCCAAGGCAAAGAGAGGTCACATGAACTGCCCGAGGCCACACAGCAGGTTTCTGTCAGAGCAAGAGTGAAGAGTAAGTGGTAGAGTGGAAGGAGCCCCGGGCTGGGATCAAGGGACCTGATTCTTTCCTTAGCTCCATCGAGCTAGAAATATGTGTAAACTTTGAGGACTCCAGCTTTTAGATTGCAGCTTCCTCACAAGTGAAATGAGGTTTTAAACTTGATAACCTCCCAAGGTTTCCCCCACTGCCGCCTTCGTAATTTACAGGTCTGTCTGGTATTACACCATAAGGCAGTTTAATTAAAACCGTGATATAACTCAGTTGTGTAAAGGAAACGCATTAAGGTGAACTGAATTAATTGAGGACACATTTATAAAGAAAAAAAAAGACATGGCCTATGTCCTAAATGGCAGGTTGTGGGTAATAGAGGAAAGCATTTTCGGTTAAGAGGATGCTAAAACATGGCAATGGAAACAGGACAAATCCACATATAAGCAAGACAACTACATGATGAGAAAATATCACAACTCTATTTTAGTAGTTTGAATTCTGTGGAGACATCAATAGTCATGTCTCATAGCCAGTGGCATTTCTGTCCTCCATCACAGTGTGAGTGAAAATCTTTTTGGACATCCCTCCCTCTTCCTTTGTGTTACATTCTAAGCCAGGCAATCCAGACCTTTGAGCTCAGTCAACTGACTTCAGAGCCAAATTGATCATTCCGATGAAAGCTCCACTGCCTTTCCAATATTCCACAAACTCCCGAATTCTGCCCAGAGACACGTGTACATGCAGAAACACATCTTTTTTTTTCCATAAAATAAGTACATGGCAGAATCAAAGTTTGAGACAGGAGAGCATCACCTGGATAAAACAGGTTGAGAAAGTTACTGACAAACCAAAGAAACCCAATCATCTGTAAGTTATTTGGTCAATATTGACATTCTTTCCTAAACTTGTCTGATTCCTAAAATGCTTTATGCTTTTCAAATCTTTTTCAACAATGTGTCACTGAATAAGCACAAAGCCAGCCCTGTGAGGGTAAATTTAGGATCAAGATTCCCAGTTTGTACACTTCTCAAAGCAGAGCTGGATGGTGTTCCTAATGAGAGCCACACAAATGTGTTCATCTCATCACAGATACACACGGAACCCAACCGAAAAACCTACTTACTGAACTTCTAATATAAAAATATACTTTAAATTGTACCTTTAGCTGAACTAAAAAGAAAAAAAAAAGTTTCCAATGAGGCAATTCTGACTAAATCTAACCAAGGCTATGATTATCTTAAACTGTTGAGCTAGGGAAAAAAATAAAATGAGTAAAATATTGTCAAATCTGAACCCAAGGGGGAACTGAGAATATCTTTTTGTAATAATCCACTTTATTGTTGTGATTTTTATGATTTTTGGTCCTGATAATTAAAGAAGGTAGTTGTGCTCATGCACGGTAGGTGGGATGGTTTCTGATAATCATGGGATAAAATGAGGGCAGTGAAAAGGCAAAAAGATAAAGGACAAACTGGGAAAATAGAGTTGCAACTTATATAGCAGAGAAATGATTAATGTCCCTGAAATATTAATAGCTTCTAAAGCCCAACAACCCTATAGAAAAATGGGCTGGAGAAATGTACAGACAGCCACAGAAACAGAAATTCAAATGGATTTTAGGCATATAAAAAGATGCTCAACCTTGCTCACATAAAGAGAAATGCAACCTGAAACCACAATCAGGTATCATTTCTGACATATTAGGTTGCCAAAAATCCAAAGTTGACTGCACACTCTGTGAGTGAGGCTGGCGGGGAAAACATACGCTCTCATCTATTGCTGGTGGGAAGGAAGGTACAAGCACGATGGAATTTGGGGAAAGGCGCTTTTACCTTTCGACCTAGCAATTTCAATTCCAGGAATCCGACCCCAAATCCACTGATACAAATGCAGAAAGACATATGTAAGATATTCATTTCTAGCAAGAGACAAGATGCTAGATACAATGCAAATGTCTACCCGTAGGAGACTGGTTGAAAAAACCGCACAACATCAGCCACACGACAGAGTACCGTGTAGCTGTGAAAATAAGAGAATTATCCCTCTGTGCTACCAGCCAGTGATATCCAGGCAATAATGTAAGAAAACAACATGAGAGAAAGTACACTCCAATTTAATAAGAAAGAGTGGAATACAAATATATAAGTATATATATGTAATGCACGTTATAATCTGTTTGCAATTTTAAAATTCCCAATATTAAGAAATGGTTACTTATTTGAAAGTGACAAAGATGCCAATCTTTGCAGTATACTTTGTTTTGTTGATTTGACTTTGCAACCATGTAAATATTCTATATATTAATACAACAGACTTAAATTTTGAAAAAGCAATCCCTAAAAATTGAAAATAAAATTAAACAAATGTGCCAGAATGTATATCCAGTTGGTATCATAATAGGAAAATATTCCAAGAGATTTTAAAACACAGTATTTTTACCATATGGCTCTCCTAAGATAGATTCTAAAAACAAAAACCAATATAAAATACAAAATAGAAACTCCTAAACAGTTTTCAGGTATCATATTGTTACGCTGATACTATTACTGGTATAATGTGGGATGAAACTAAGGAGTCTTAGAATCAGAAACTGCAGATACAGGGGCGCCTGGGTGGCACAGAGGTTAAGCGTCTGCCTTCGGCTCAGGGCGTGATCTCGGCGTTATGGGATCGAGCCCCACATCAGGCTCTTCTGCTATGAGCCTGCTTCTTCCTCTCCCACTCCCCCTGCTTGTGTTCCCTCTCTCGCTGGCTGTCTCTATCTCTGTCGAATAAATAAATAAAATACTTAAAAAAAAAAAAAAAAAGAAACTGCAGATACAAAATGGATGAAATTCTGTGAACTCCCAATAGTCCTGAATTTCAATTGCTGCATTTCAGATCTTAAAAATATTCTCAGTTCTGTCCTCAGAAAAGACCTAGAAATAAAAACCAACCTTCTAGCCATAAGTACCTCTAGGACCTAGGCTGTGGTTTCTAAATACTATTCTCCATTAAAGGGACAAAAGATCCTAAGGAAGATGTTAAGTTTAGGTCTGGAGCAAGATGGACTCAGAAAAACAGTCATAAAAATTGCTGCAATGGTACTAAAGACAAATAGGGTCTTGTCACAAGGACCAAGAACTGACCAAAGAGTGACCAATAGGAAGCCATCTTGATCACTGATAAGGGAAACTAATGGAATGGATCAAAACATGTGTTTCAGTCAATGAGCTCCTAATATTTTTAAAATTTTTCATTGGAATTCATTAGAACGTGACAGCAGTTTGAATCATTCTTTTGAAAACGTGTCCATTAACATCTGACTTTCCTATACAAGCTGAACCACTGGGTTACCAAACAGAAGTGTTTCTTTGTAGAAGTTCCCTAGCTGATATATTATTGTGAAATTCCACATGAATTAATGGATCAAGTCATAAGCACCAATGGTGGCAGACATCATAAAAAGAGACAGCCTAATAGTAAATTTCTCCTGGTGGAAGAAAACACCACTATTTTGACTATCTTGAGTTTATTTGGGGGTGGGGGTGGGGGACGACGAACCAAAAAATGTTAAACCTGAATCCAGGAAATGAAGAAGAGAGGAAGATGAAGTGTTAAGTGACATAATAGGGTTGCAATCAGCAAAATCTTGATGGTGAAAAATTCTACAGGACAAATGACCCCATCTCTCTTGCAAATAATATTCGAGGGAAATAAAGAGATGGAAGGAGAACTTATCAATTAAAAAGGTGCTCATTAAATATAGTTATAGTTATAGGACCTCCTGGGTGGCTCAGACAGTTAAACGTCAGACTCTTGATTTTGACTCAGGTCATGATCTCAGGGTCCTGAGATCAAAGGGAGGCTCTGAGTTCAGCAGGGAGTCTGCTTCTCCCCCTTTCTCTCCACCACCCCCCTTCCTCTCTTTCTCTCTCTCTCAAATATTTAATCAATAAATATAGTTATCAGAAAAGAATGCAGGGCGGCCTTATTTGGATCCTAATTCAAATAAACGGGGGAAAGCCACAATTATGAAATCATTATGAATTTAAATACTTACTGGCTATTGAAGGCCTTTAAGAAACTATTTCAAACTGATTTTACATGTGATAACAGTGTGGTTATGTTTTTTTTTTTAAAGTTAGTTTTTAGAGATGCATAATGAAGTATTTACAGAAGAGAGGTGATTTCTGTAAGAAGCAGATCTGGACATAGAAGACACAATACTGTCCATGAGTCGACACACTTTGAGCACAAGGATACATGCAGGAAGTTTCATTGTACTATTCTATTTTGGTGTATGTTTTAAATAATGCTTTTAAAATGTGGGCTAGGAGAAAGTAGAATGAGTCCATTTTTATGATTAAAATGTCCCCTTTTTATTAACTTTTCCCATTTCACCAGTTAACCAACAATTTGTAGTTATGTGGACACAATCCTAGGTCCTTTATAAACAATTTTTGTTGGACAAATATCTGAGCCTCACATATTTTTATAGACATCACATAGTTTTTCCACGAAAATTAGTACAAATCAGTCTCCACATATCCACATAGTTCCTAAGCCTCATACTTAACACACACTCATCTGAGCAGCTCCCACTGTGGGGTGTCTGGCAGCCAAAAACGAACTTTGTTCCGAATTCCCCATAAAAGGATTTCTAACAAGGAGGCCTTGGTAAAGTTGTAAAGGGTGACTTTTTTTTTTTTTTTTAAATAATTGATACACAAGGCCTGACCTATAAGTGCTTCATCAGCATCTGAAGAATGGATAAGTGACAGTTCGTGTGGAACAGAGACTGAGCGTCAGTTTTATATTTTCCAGATGGAAGTTTGAATCCCAGAGGCTCTTCTGGGGAATCATAAAACGTACCCTCGTAAGGTGGATTGGAGAGCAGGGTTACGTGATGACTCACACGCACGATGCTAGCTAGCACCATCCGGCACAGAGTTAATGATACAGATATGAATGTGTCAGAAAATATCCAATGAACCATTATTTTTATATA